>NW_024871349.1:0-214326 GCF_019054845.1 Dipodomys spectabilis | reverse complement strand
TGAGAGCCTGAAGTCTGCATCCTCTCTGGCCCGCAGGTCTGCTGCTGCTCCCGGGGTCTGGGCTGGCTCAGCTGCCCCCAGGCCTCTCTCTCTCTCTCTCTCTTTCTCTCTCTCTCTCTCTCTCTCTCTCTCTCTCTCTCTCTCTCTCTCTCTCGGAAGCTCCTTCTTCTCTCGGCCCTCCTGTGCTCATCTCCAGGCCTCGGGCAGGGCTTGGTGTGAGCGCCCCCTCTTCCTCTCCTGCGGCTTCCTCTGCCCGTCCACCTTGCTCGCAGCCTGGTGGCTGGGGCGAAAGGACAGGGACAAAAGGCCCACGGGGGATGAGGCGTGTGGGGACCCCCGTAGGCTCCTCCAGAGAGAGGACTCGGTAGTCTCTCCCATCTACACAGACTGGTGATGAGGGACGGGAAGGAGGTTGGACAGCTGGTCTACCCACCTGCCGCGCCTCCCGTCAGCCTATCCAGGGTGCCCAGTGGATGCCCCAAAGCCCTTGATGCCTCCCTGAGTCTCACCCGCCCAGCCCAGAGGAGGCCGCCCTCCTGCTGCCCCCAGCTCCAGCTGCAGTCTTCCAGCCAGCCCCTCCTTCCTAAAGTGCTCACCTGACTGAGCACGGCCCATGTCCTTCCCGGGTGCTGCAGAGTTGAGTGGCCCGTGCAGTGAGCAATGGGGGAAGGCGAGGGCCAAGGCCTCTCCCATCTGTGTGAAGAACCAGGGGTCCTGAGGACCCCTAGGGGCCCGCCCTACTATGGCCAGCTGCCCTGGACCAGGTGTGGCCCCTTAGAAGCCTGGGCCTGGGGAATATGCCAATGAAGGGAGGAGGAGAGCAGGCTGCAAGTGGGCGTGGCCACCAAGAGGGCGTAGCTCAATGGCAGGGGCGTGGCTGAAGGGGAGGGTGTGGCTTGAGAGGCAGGGGGCGTGGCCAGCACACCTCCCCCCCCACCTCTGTCATCCTCCTGATGCTCTGCTCCCCAGCCCGAAGTCGGGGTGCGCCTTGTCAAATCTGACAGCCTACACCACAGGAGGCCAGAGGAGAGCCAGGCCATGCTTCCAAGCTGCAGACACAACCTGGAAAGAGAGCCCATGTTCTCGTTAACACTGAGAGGCTCACTAGCCACAGAACCCCCCCCCCCCCGTCCCCCACCCTCCGTCCTCAGCTTCCCCCAGCAGAAGGTGAGCCAGTGCTCACTTGGGAGGAGCCAAGGCCACAATTACCTGTATGATGCATGGGGCTCAGGGATGAGGGGCCTATAAGCCCAGATCCTCCTTTCCTCCTTTTCTGGGGCCATCCTCTGTCCTGCCCTGTGTGTGTGTGTGTGTGTGTGTGAGAACTGGGGACAGATCAGTTGAGTCAGGACATTGGGGATTCTGAGACCTGGATCTTTTGTTGCTGCTGTTGTTGTTAATTTCCCCCGGGGCAGAGAAAAGCGTCGTGGTAGCCCTGTCCGCACCCGCCCTCCCTGATGAGGCCCAGCCCCGAGACTGGCCCAGCGCTGGGCAGCACCAGGGACGTGGTTAGGTCACGTCATCCTAGCTTCTCAGGAGGCTGAGATCTGAGGACCATGGTTCAAAACCAGCCCGGGGCAGGAAAGTCCATGAGACTCTGATCTCCAGTGAACCATCAGAAAACCGGAAGTGGCGCTGTGGCTCAAGGGGTAGAGCGCCAGCCTTGAGCTGAAGAGCTGAGGGACAGTGCCCAGGCCCAGAGTTGAAGTCCCACGACCGATACAAATAAATAACTAAAAATACAAACTAAAGCAAGGCTCACGTCTACCTCCACTTGTAGAACGTGGATTAAGGTTCAGAATGGTGGAGGTGGCTAAGACCGGCCGTGCCCGGGGAACACTTGAGACTTGTAGACAGGGCCTTGTCACCGAGCTACACAACTGTAAGGACAGTAACTTGGTGCCATTCGCTTGGGTAGCCGTCAGACTGAGGCCTCCCGATGATGACTGCCTCCTGAGTTGCTGGGATTACAGGTGTGATCCACGAAGCCTGGCCTCATGGGATCATTTAACAACAACGCCCCAGAGCAGCCTTTGGGGGCTCCCCTCGGCCATACGTTCCTTCCGTCCCTGGTGTAGAATTCTGCTCCTTCTTGGGGTCCCGCCCAGGGGGCCTGACATCTCAGCTTATGCCCGGCCGAGGTCATCAGCCATGAGCCCCTCTTCCCTCTCCACCCCTGTGCCGGGGCCTTGGCCCCCGCGACCCCCTCCTGGCCTGCCTGACCACGCCCTTTCTCCCCTGTCCCCGCTGCAGATTGAGATGCTAGAGCACAAGTACGGGGGCCACCTGGTGTCGCGGCGGGCGGCCTGCACCATCCAGACCGCCTTCCGCCAGTACCAGCTCAGCAAGAACTTCGAGAAGATCCGCAACTCGCTGCTGGAGAGCCGCCTGCCCCGGCGCATCTCCCTGCGCAGGGCGCGGGCGCCCACGGCCGCCGAGAGCCTGGCAGCTGAGAGGGCGCTGGTGGAGAGCTGCGGGCTGCTGGGGCTGCCGCTCACGCGCGCGCCCTCCCTGCCGCCCGGCCTGGCGGGCACGCTCACCGAGCTCGAGGACTCCTTCACCGAGCAGGTGCAGTCCCTGGCCAAGTCCATCGACGACGCCCTGAGCACCTGGAGCCTCAAGACCATGTGCTCCCTGCAGGAGAGCGGTGCCTACCAGCTCCACCAGGCCCTGCACGCGGGCTCCGCACAGCCCGGCCTGGAGGTTGAGATGAGGGATCCGGACGGCAGCGGAAGCGGCGGCGCCGGCGCTGTCCCGGGGTCCGGGGAGGAGGCTGCGGAGGCCGGCCTGTCCCAGGGTCACAGCAGCACCCTCATGATGGCCTTCCGGGATGTCACCGTGCAGATCGCCAGTCAGAACATCTCCGTGTCCTCCACGGCGCTGTCGGTGGCCAACTGCCTGGGCGCACAGGCCCCCGCCGCGGAGCCCGCGGCCAGCAGGGCCGATCGCGACGAGGCCCCCGGGCTGGGGGACCAGGACGCCACAGCTCGGGGGGCCACCCCCACCGCGGACTCCTGTGCCGAGCCCGAGGCCGAGGCCGGCACCCAGCAGCCGGAGGCCGCAGAAGGCGTGGTGGAGGAGGCTGCGTCGGCTGAGGTGGAGGAGGAGGAGGAAGAGGAGGCCGGGAAAGCCGCCGAGGCGGAGGGGGGAGAGAACTCGGAGCGGCTCGGTGGTGGCAGCAGCGGCACCTCGGCCACGCCAGCCAGGCAGGGCCCCGAGGCGGCGGCCTCGGCCTCCAAGGAGGCCCTGCAGGCCATGATCCTGAGCCTGCCGCGCTACCACTGCGAGAACCCGGCCAGCTGCCGGTCCCCCACGCTGTCCACAGACACGCTGCGCAAACGTCTCTACCGCATCGGCCTCAACCTCTTCAACATGTGAGCCACGGGGCAGGGGCCGCCGGGGAGGGGCCGGGGCCGGGGCGGGGCTGTGGGCCTACAGCCCTAGCTACTGTAGGAGGCTGAGATCAGAGGATCGGGGTCGGAGGCCAGTCTATACAGACAAATCCATGGGAGATTTTTTTGTTTGTTTGTGAGGCTTGAACTCGGGGGTTGGGCGCTGTCCCTCAGCTCTTCAGCTCAAGGCGGGCGCTCTACCACTTGAGCCACAGCACCACTCCCAGTTTTCTGGTGGTTCCTGGGAGATCAGAGTCTCACAGACTTTCCTGCCCCGGGCTGGCTTTGAACCGTGATCCTCAGACCTCAGCCTCCTGAGTAGCTGGGATGCACACTTTACTGTTCCTCCTCCACCGGGCACAGAGTCCCTGAGCTCCTCCCAGCAGCATCTAGAGATGGGTGGCGTCACCCCCATTCTACAGGCCAGCAAACTGGGCGCTCAGAGAGGTCTGGAGGGCCGCAGCCGCTCAAAGTGGTAGCGGGCAGCAGGGCTTGGGAAGCCAGGGCCGTCTGACCGATCTGCCACGTGCTGTGGTTCAAAGCCAGCCCAGACAGGAAAGTCTTTGCAACGCCTGTCCCCAGTGACCCCCGGAGGAGCTGGATGTGGAGCTGTGGTTCAAGCACCAGCTTTGAGCAGAAAACAACAACAAACTCAGGAACAACACTCAGGCCCTGAGTTCAAGCCTCAGGACAGACAGACAGAGACAGACAGACAGACACACACACACTTAACATGCTGGGCAGAGTGCTCTACCAGAATCTTCTTAAATTAATTAATTAATTGAATTTTTTCTGTCAGTCCTGGGGCTTGAACCCAGGGCCTGGGCGCTGTCCCTGAGCTTCTTTTGCTCTAGGCTGGCGCTCTACCCCTTGAGCCGCAGCACCACTTGTGTTTTTTCTGTGTGTGTGTGGTGCTGAGGAATTGAACCCAGGGCTTCGCGCGTGCTAGGCGAGCGCTCTACCCCCGAGCCGCCTGCCCAGCCCTCTACCAGGTTCTGAATGTTGCTGCCCGTCTGTGTCCTGAAATTGCCTCAAGACACAGCTGGCCCTACGCCCCCCGAAACTCACCCCTGACAAAGGGGGCCGAGGACAGGGCCCTTGGACCCACCGCGTCCCCCCTCAGCCTCTTGGGGTGTCCGGGGTGGGCTGGGGCCCTGGCGGGGAGGAAGGGGCTCCTTGGTTGTCCTGGGGGCCAGAGCATGGGAGGCGGGGACGGAGGAGGGCCTTCTGTCCCCCCCCCCCCGTGAGGTGCTGGGGTACGCTGTGCCCAGGTGCCAGGGTTCCCAGGGGGTTCACGGGGCACACAGGAGGCCCAGGCTGCCTGGGCTCACCTCTCCCCCTCCCCCGTTCCCAGAAACCCAGACAAAGGCGTGCAGTTCCTCATCTCCAGGGGCTTCATCCCCGACACCCCCATCGGCGTGGCCCACTTCCTGCTGCAGCGCAAGGGCCTCAGCCGCCAGATGATCGGCGAGTTCCTGGGCAGCAGCAAGAAGCAGTTCAACCGCGACGTGCTCGAGTGAGTGCCGGGATTCCAGGCGTCCTCTCAACCCTCGGCCCGGCCGGCCCAGAGGGGGCCAGAGCCGCTAGACTGACACCCCAGGGCTGGCGCCTCCCCACCAGGCTTCGACACCCCTGGTGTTTTCTGGGGGCTACCCCAGCTGCTTCTTAAAGCACGGCCTCAGGAGCGTGGCGTGGCGGCGGTGGGGCTGAGCTGTGGGGAGGGAGGGGAATGAGAGGGTGCAGGGGTGCAGCAGGGGTTCTCAAGAGGTTAACGGCTGCGAGCTTTGCCGGATCCGTGATGCGTTTGCACCGCCGGATCCGTGATGCGTTTGCACTGCCAGAAATAACCCGCCGGCCGCGGGAGGGGAGGGCTTTAATTAAGCCATGTGAGCCCAGAAGCGCTGGATAAAAGGGGGGTTCCTGCTGGCCCCTCCCAAGGGAACAGATGCCCCGCCCCGCCCCCCACACTCCAGCCCCCCCCCCCTGGGTTCCCCACAGCGTCTGCCCGCTGCTGAGATGGCGAAATCCATTTCCTCTACACGCTGCCGCTCAGCCGGCTCATTCCAGAATGCTCCTACAACGCACCGTGTCTCAGCTGCGGGCAAAGCTCCCCCTCCCCGCTTCCCCCCAGCATTCCCGGTCAGGAAGAGGTAGCGGGTTCTGGTTACTGTTCCCTGGGCTCCTGATTACGTTGCTACACACTTCAAAGCACAAAAGGCACCCGTGGCTCCCGCCTGCCACCAGCGACTCAGGAGGCTGCGAGCTGAGGATCGCAGTTCAAAGCCAGCCCGGGCAGGAAAGTCCGTGGGACTCTTGTCTCTACTGAACCACCAGAAGGCAAAGAAGTGGCGCTGTGGCCCGAGTGGTAGAGCGCTCACCTTGAGCACAGCAGCTCAGGGACAGCACGCAGGCCCCGAGTTCAAGCCCCAGGACCAACCATTCCTCTCACCAACAAAAGAAGGCAACCCAGACTTCCCCGGGCTCTGTCCCGCCCAGCCACTGGTTAGCAGAAAGCTGGTGAGGAATGCAGCTTCCCAGGCTACCTCCAAACATGCTAAATACAGTGTGAACACCCCGCCAGAGGACAGCGTGGGGGGTCCCAGAGCACACATGGGGGGGCGTCCTGGTTCAGGGGCACCCCGTGACCCCTCCTGAGCTCCCCATCCGCCTAGGGCCAGCATTTCTACCCGGCTGAGTGCGGGGAGGGAGCTGTGGAGGGAGAGCAGGGGCGCGCTCCCCATCTTCCACCTGAGCCCACGCTGGAAACTAGGCCATGGCGCCCGGCTGGATAGATCCCCCTCCCAGCTGCTGCGGCCCCCCCTCCCCTGCCCCCCAGCCCTGGCCTCCAGCCCACTGCCACTGTTTGTGGGGGAGGCTTGGGCCAGGAGGAGCATGGGGAAAGGCTGGAGGGAGGACCCGCAGCAGGGGGGGGGGAGAGGGCAGGCGGGGCGGAGCCCTGTCTGGGGTGGACGCGGGGGAGGGGGCTGGGGGGCCTCCTCCCCTGCCCTCACGCCCCCCTCCTCCGCCCTCAGCTGCGTGGTGGACGAGATGGACTTCTCCGGCGTGGAGCTGGACGAGGCGCTGCGCAAGTTCCAGGCCCACATCCGCGTGCAGGGCGAGGCGCAGAAGGTGGAGCGGCTCATTGAGGCGTTCAGGTGACCCCTCGTCCCCGCCCCCACCCCCTAGAGGATCGCGGGTCAAAGCCAGCCAGGGCAGGAATGTCTGTGAGACTCTCATCTCCCAGGAACCCACAAAAAGCCAGAAGTGGTGCTGTGGCTCAAGCAGCAGAGCGCCAGCTTTGAGTGAAAAAGCTCAGGGATAGCACCCAGGGCCCTGAGTTCAAGTCCAAGGACCGACACATGTGCACGGGCGCGCGCACGCGCGCGCGCGCGCACACACACACAACACACACACACACACACACACACACGGCAGCCAGTGACCTCCCTCAGGGAGCGGCGTCAGCCCCTCCCCAGCCCCCCTTGCTGGAACTGGGGTGGAGGGAGACTCACGGCCCTGCCTGTGCCCCCCCCCCCCAGCCAGCGCTACTGCATGTGCAACCCCGAGGTGGTGCAGCAGTTCCACAACCCCGACACCATCTTCATCCTGGCCTTCGCCATCATCCTCCTCAACACCGACATGTACAGCCCCAACATCAAGCCGGACCGCAAAATGATGCTGGAGGACTTCATCCGGAACCTCAGGGGTGAGGCAGGGGCCAAGGGAGGGGGAGGGGGGGCCCCTGGGAAGATGGCTGGCTTCCCAGGTATCGCGAGACCCAGGTGGGCCTCTGCGCTGACCTGTACTGTGTGACCTACAGGCCGGGAGTGCCCGGATTACAGGCACGCACTACCATGCCTGGTTTTCCTGTTTGTACTTTCCTATTACTGTGTTAACATGACTAGAGCCTTCTCTTCCTAGAGAGGCCCACCCGATTCCCTCTGCTTCCTGTCCAGCCCTCCTTCCCCAAACCCACCCTGGGTTCTTAGGGAGGAAAAATCACCGGTGACATCTCAACAACACTGCTCAATGCCACCAAAGTCTCTACTGGAAGGAGGGGACGGGGGGGGGGGGACGGCTGGGGGGGAGGAGGGTGACTCTAAAGGGAATGAGATTGAACGTTGGAAAGATGGCGGCAGAGGCGGGCGGAGGGAGAGGTCGAGGCAAATACAGGGAAGACAAGGGGGTGGCTGAACGGAGGGTGAGCAGGATTCTTTACGTCCTCGGCGGTGGGAAAGAGCCCTGAGGGGCGGGCAGAGAGCTTTCCAGAACCTGCGGCAGGGAGCGCCCCGGCACTGTCCTGGATTTCATGGGATTGGGGAGCGCGGCCGGCCCGGGGCTCTCACCCCCCCCCCCCCGCTGGCAGGCGTGGACGACGGCGCGGACATCCCCCGGGAGCTGGTGGTGGGCATCTACGAACGCGTGCAGCAGAAGGAGCTCAAGTCCAATGAAGACCACGTCACGTACGTGACCAAGGTGGAGAAGTCCATCGTGGGCATGAAGACGGTGAGTGCCCGGCGCGGCCCCAGCCCCGGTGCAGCCCCAGCCCCAGCCCCGGCCCCGGTGCAGCCCCAGCCCCAGCCCCGGCCCCAGCCCCAGCCCCAGCCCCGGTGCAGCCCCAGCCCAGCCCCAGCCCCAGCCCCAGCCCCAGCCCCGGTGCAGCCCCAGCCCCAGCCCCAGCCCCGGTGCAGCCCCAGCCCCAGCCCCAGCCCCAGCCCCAGCCCCAGCCCCGGTGCAGCCCCAGCCCCAGCCCCAGCCCAGCCCCAGCCCCAGCCCCAGCCCCGGCCGCAGCCCCGGCCGCAGCCCCAGCCCCAGCCCCAGCCCAGCCCCAGCCCAGCCCCAGCCCCGGCCCCAGCCCCAGCCCCAGCCCCAGCCCCGGTGCAGCCCCAGCCCAGCCCCAGCCCCAGCCCCAGCCCCAGCCCCGGTGCAGCCCCAGCCCCAGCCCCAGCCCAGCCCCAGCCCCAGCCCCAGCCCAGCCCCAGCCCCAGCCCCGGCCGCAGCCCCAGCGCAGCCCCAGCCCCGGCCGCAGCCCCAGCCCCAGCCCCAGCCCAGCCCCAGCCCAGCCCCAGCCCCAGCCCCAGCCCCAGCCCCGGTGCAGCCCCAGCCCCAGCCCCAGCCCCGGCCCAGCCCAGCCCCAGCCCCGGCCCAGCCCCAGCCCCAGCCCCAGCCCTGGTGCAGCCCCAGCCCAGCCCCGGCCCCGGCCCAGCCCCGGCCCCAGCCCCAGCCCCGGTGCAGCCCCAGCCCCAGCCCCAGCCCCGGTGCAGCCCCAGCCCCAGCCCCGGTGCAGCCCCAGCCCCAGCCCCAGCCCCGGTGCAGCCCCAGCCCCAGCCCCAGCCCCGGTGCAGCCCCAGCCCCAGCCCCGGCGCAGCCCCAGCCCCAGCCCCAGCCCCAGCCCCAGCCCCGGTGCAGCCCCAGCCCCGGTGCAGCCCCAGCCCCGGCCCAGCCCAGCCCCAGCCCCAGCCCCAGCGCAGCCCCAGCCCCAGCCCCAGCCCCAGCCCCAGCCCCGGTGCAGCCCCAGCCCCGGTGCAGCCCCAGCCTCGGCCCAGCCCCAGCCCCAGCCCCAGCCCCAGCCCCAGCCCCAGCTCCAGCCCCAGCTCCAGCCCCGGTGCAGCCCCAGCCCCGGTGCAGCCCCAGCCCCGGTGCAGCCCCAGCCTCGGCCCAGCCCCAGCCCCAGCCCCAGCCCCAGCCCCAGCCCCAGCTCCAGCCCCAGCTCCAGCCCCGGTGCAGCCCCAGCCCCAGCCCCAGCGCACCCCCAGCCCCAGTGCAGCCCCAGCCCCAGCGCAGCCCCAGCCCGGCCCCAGCCCCAGCCCCAGCCCCAGCCCCGGTGCAGCCCCAGCCCCAGCCCCAGCGCAGCCCCAGCCCCAGTGCAGCCCCAGCCCCAGTGCAGCCCCAGCCCCAGCGCAGCCCCAGCCCAGCCCCGGCCCCAGCCCCAGCCCCAGCCCCAGCCCCGGTGCAGCCCCAGCCCCAGCCCCAGCCCCAGTGCAGCCCCAGCCCCAGCCCCAGCGCAGCCCCAGCCCCAGTGCAGCCCCAGCCCCGGCCCAGCCCCAGCCCCAGCCCCAGCCCCAGCCCCATCCCAGCCCCGGCCCAGCCCCGGCCCAGCCCCATCCCAGCCCCGGCCCAGCCCCGGCCCAGCCCCATCCCAGCCCCGGCCCAGCCCCGGCCCAGCCCCAGCCCCGCCCCCCGGCCCCAGCCCCAGCCCCGGCCCAGCCCCGGCGCAGCCCCAGCCCCGGCCCCGGCGGGCACAGGACACAGGCGCGTCCTGGCAGTCACTGCGCCACGCGACCGTGCAGAGGGGTGATCGGGTGCGAAGGCCGGCTCAGGGAGCGGGGGTCAGGGCCCGGGCCCCCCCTGCCCTGGTCTGCGCTGCCTCCCGGGGGCTGTTTCCTATGCAGGGGGGTGGCAGGGCGATCCGCCTCATCCCCACCATCTCCTGGGTGCACGAAACGTGCAAAGACCCGTCTCGGGCCTGCGCAGGAGGCCTGGCTGCGCAGAGGAGGCTCAGGGTCAATGCAGGCCCCGCCTGGGAGCAGGAGCAGGTCCCCCCCTGTCCCCCGGGGCCGCCAGCTCCTCTTCCAGAAGGTGGGCGCCGCGCACCGGGGAGGAGGCCTTGAGGCCCGGCCGCTCTGCTGAGCCCAGGCCCTGGGTTTCAGGTGCTGTCAATGCCACACCGCCGCCTGGTCTGCTGCAGCCGGCTCTTTGAGGTGACGGACGTGAACAAGCTGCAGAAGCAGGCCGCGCACCAGAGGGAGGTGTTCCTCTTCAACGACCTGCTGGTGGTGAGCAGGGGCGCTGGGGACCGGCTGGGGCGGGGCCAGGGCGCTCTGGGGCCACGCCCACTGGGCGGGGCTCATCCACCCCACAGGCCGGGACTGGGGCTGTGCTCCCAGGCCCCGCCTCCGGGGGTGGGCGGGGCCAGCTCAGGATGCTTCCCAGGCCCCGCCCGCTGGGAGGAGCCAAAGCACCACACACCTGGATGCTCCCAGGCCCCGCCCACTGGGAGGAGCCAAAGGGCTCACCATCCAACAGGCCAGGACCCATGCTCCCAGGCCCCGCCCCCTGGGAGGAGCCAAAGCACCACACACCTGGAGGACTCACCATCCAAAAGGCCAGGACGGATGCTCCCAGGCCCCGCCCCCTGCGTGGGTGTGGCCAGCTCAGGATGCTTCCCAGGCCCCGCCCATTGGGAGGAGCCAAAGGGCTCACCATCCAACAGGCCAGGACCCATGCTCCCAGGCCCCGCCCGCTGGGAGGAGCCAAAGCACCACACACCTGGATGCTCCCAGGCCCCGCCCACTGGGAGGAGCCAAAGGGCTCACCATCCAACAGGCCAGGACCCATGCTCCCAGGCCCCGCCCGCTGGGAGGAGCCAAAGCACCACACACCTGGAGGGCTCACCATCCCACAGCCAGGACGGATGCTCCCAGGCCCCGCCCCTGGGGTGGGCGGGCTCTCAGCCAGTGCCCTCTGCCTGGGAGCGCGTGGGTATGAGCTAGATCAGGAGCCGCGTGCAGTTACCTGGGAAGGTGGGAATACACAGCCAGAAGATCCTGGCTCTCCGAGGGGCAGGGGACACACCGCGCATTTCCATCCGTGCTCCTGCGTGGGGAGTGTGTACCGGGACTTGGTGTGCAAACGCCACACTCAGGACATGCCTGGCGTTGTCCTGAGCGCCAGGGGCATGAGCAGGGCTTGGCTGAGGCTTGTCTCCACCGGCCCTCTGTCAGGAGAAGAGCGGGCTGGAGCCAGCCCCACCTGATCTCCTCTCGTTGTCCCGCACCCCTAACTCCATGCCCTCCACGACGCAGCATAGGAAATTACCGAAATTACCTTATCCCTTTCTTGGCTTTTGCTGTAGCGTCCTGATGGCAGGCAGGAAGGAAGGATGGATGATGGACGGATGGATTTGTCCTTCATTCTTCCCCTGGGGTCAGGAGTCAGCTCACAGGAGGTGCTGGATAAAATATATACCTGTAGAGCAACTAGTTTAACTGACCTGTGTCGGGAGGAGAGGAACAGAGATAAAAAAAGAAGCAGCTACTGGGGCGGGAGAGGGCTGGGGAGGGCGCGGGAGGAGGGGCAGAGAACAGGTCCACCCGGACAAAAAGTCGATGAGACCCTCAGCTGAGCAGACAGGCCAGGCTTGGCGGTACAGGCCTGTAATCCCAGCCACCCTCGAGATGTAGGTAGGAGGATTGCAATCCGAGGCCAGCCAGGGTAAAACGAGCAGGAAACCCTACCTGAACATAAAAGCCCACAGAGGTTGGGGCACGTCCGAAGTGCGCACGAGTCCACGTGTGTGTGTGGGGGGGGTCCTTGTCTCGCGCAGATTCTCAAACTGTGTCCGAAGAAGAAGAGCTCGTCCACGTACACCTTCTGCAAGTCGGTCGGCCTGCTCGGCATGCAGTTCCAGCTCTTCGACAACGAGTGTAAGTCCAAATGAGATGAGGTGGGGTGGCGGCGGACGGGGCAGACCCGGTGTTTTGGTTTTGGGGGCTTTTTTGTCAGACGTGGGGCTTGAACTCGGGGCCTGGGTGCTGTCCCTCAGCTCGAGGCTGGCGCTCTACCCCTTGAGCCACCGCGCCACTTCCGGTTTCCCGGTGGCTCCGGGGAGATGAGCGTCAGGGCCTTCCCTGTTGGCAGATTACTCCCACGGCATCTCGCTGGTGACGCCGCTGTCGGGCTCGGAGAAGAAGCAGGCGCTGCACTTCTGCGCGCTGGGCTCCGACGAGATGCAGAAGTTCGTGGAGGATCTGAAGGAGTCCATCGCGGAGGTGACGGAGCTGGAGCAGATCCGGATAGAGTGTAAGACGCGGCGGCACCGGGCCTCAGGGCCCAGGGGTGACGGCTCAGCGCCAGGCAGGGGCAGCCCCCCACCTCCGCCCCAGCCCCTCTGAGCGAGCAAACTGGGGAGCACAGAGAGGTTCAGGACCTGCCTGAAGTCACACAGCAGCAGGGAAGCTCAGATCTCAAATCTGGGCCCGGCCAGCCGCCCCCCCTCCCCTCAGAATCGGGTGCGATAGCACCTGTCACCTCTCGCCTTGTTTCCCACGGGACTTGCTTGCACTCAGGGCATGTGGCTGGGCCGTGAGACGCCCACTTTAGGCTTCCTGTGTGTGCTGGGGATGACACCCCCACCTCCCCGCCCCCCCCGCCACCCCCCCTTCCCCAGCCTCATGGACTTTCTGCTGCCTGGGCTGGCCTCCAATCACAATCCTCTGGTTCTCGGCCTCCTAAGTGAGCTAGAGCGACCCTTGTGGCTAGCAAGGATTCAGTGTGGGTTAAACCAGGCAGAGGGAGGGGGAGAGGGAAGGAGGGGGGAGAGGACGGCGGGGGGGGGGGATAAAGGACAGGGCTCTGGAGCTGCGGGGGGGGGTTGCTCTCCCTCCTCTCCCCTGCCCCCGTCTCCCCCCGCGCCCCCGCGTGCTGGAGGCCGCTCTCCTCTGACCAGGCCCCTCTGTGTCCTCAGGGGAGCTGGAGAGGCAGCAGGGGACGAAGTCGCTGTCCCTCAAGGCCGGGGGTGCCCAGGTGGACGCTCAGCCCAAGCAGGGGTCCCCCCCAGGTGAGCGCGGATCCCCAGGCTGGCCGTCCTCCCCGCGGGGGGAGGGAGGGGCAGCACAGCCAGGAGCCCTTCAGTGCGTGCGTGTGTGTGTGTGCATGTGCGTGCGTGTGTGCATGCGTGTGTGCGTGTGTGTGTGTGTGCGCACACGTGTGTGCGCACGTGCTCCCGCCAGGCCTGGCGCTGGAACTCAGGGCCTTGCTTCTTGCCCAGCCTTTCTCGCCCACGGCTGGCGCTCTACCACTGGAGCCACAGCCCCCGCCCAGCCTTTTTTGGTGTGGCTGTTGTTGGTTCATCGGAATCACAGGGGATTCGTCTGCCCTAGCTGGCTTTGAGCCTCAGTCCTTGGAGCTCAGCCCCCGTTGGCTGGGATTACGGGTGTGAGCTACCATGCCCGGCTGAAGTCTCTTTATCTGGAATTGCTCTTCCGGCTCTCCCTGCGGTCCAGCCCCGGTCACCACCTCCCCTCCTCCGGCCCCCAGATGGGGAGGAATCAGATGGCAGGAGAGTTAGGCCCCAGCTCAGTGCTTCTCCCCCGTACCCCTAGCCCTGAAGGGGGGGGCAGGAGGAGGTGTCCCCACACAAGGTCCGCTTGAGCTGGTAGACTGGTGGACGCCTCGGGCCCCCGCCCCCCAGCTGGCCCGGAAGCCGCGCTCAGGACAGACGGACAGCAGCACAGGGACGGCTAGGCAGGGCCGGGGACCTGGGGCTCCCGCCTGCCAGGAAAGCCCCACCGTCCGCTCGTCCACTGTGATCTGGTCCTGGCGTGCCCGGCGCTGCCCTCGGCCTCACCTCAGCTGGGGTCCAGCCTCTCACCCCTGCTCTGCGCCCCCGAGGGCTTCTGAGAGCCCTGGTCAGGCCTGGGCGGGCGGCCCGGGCCGTGTTTCCTGATAGCAGGGCGGAGCCTGGCTGCCCAGAAGTCCCGCCCCGAGGGCGGGGCTGTGGGAAGCCGAGCTGGTGGTGACACTCAGCAGGTCTTCGGTTCCCAAGCCTTTTTGTTGTTGTTGGTGGTGGAGGTGGTGGTGGTCCTGGGGCTTGAACTCTGGGCCTGGGCGCAGTCCCTGAACTCTTCACTTCAAGGCTGATGCTCTACCACTTGAGCCACATATATGGCGCCACTTCTGGTTTTCTGGTGGTTCATTGGAGATCAGAGTCTCACGGACTTTCCTGCCCAGGCTGGCTTTGAACCTTGATCCTCAGATCTCAGCCTCCTGAGTAGCTGGGATGACGGGCGTGAGCCACCGGCGCCCAGCCTTTACCTCTCAGCTAGGCTACATGACAGAGACTAAAGACAGCCCCTTCTCCCTTGGACCTGGCGCCCACAAATCAGGGCTGTATCTTCACCAGCATCCCCAGCCCCCAGGGAGGCTTTTGCAGCACGATGCGCGCTAGACTGCTGTGCTAGACTGCCCAGGCCCAGAGAGGTTCTGCCTCTGGCGGAAAGTCACACAGCTCAGACCCCACTGGGGCCTGCGCCCCAGCCCAGGCTAGGCCCCGGGCGGAGAAGCTTCCAGCCCTGGTGGCCTGAGCCAGCCTTGTGCCCTTTGTATTCAAAGCCAAAAGCCAGCCGGCGGCCGGGGAGAAGCCCGCGGCGGCGGCCGAGAGCCCGGGGGAGGTAAGTGAGGCCTGGTGCCGTCCAGGTGAGTGACCCCGTGGCCCGCGCCCGCACCGTCTTCCTTCTCACCGTCTCTGTTGTTTCTCTTCCCAGGTTTTACTCAGTGCCTCCCCAGCCCGAATCTCCATTTTACCAATTTCAAGAGATACAATTAAAAGTTACTGCTAGCATGGGTAATGCCACCTCCCGGCGCCGGCCGCCCCCTCCAGGGCGGAGATCCGGGAGACGCAGCCCCCTCCCACACCCCCGCCCTCCCTCCCTCCCTCCCCAGCAAACCCCCCGCCTGTGGTTCCACAGAGGAAGTCCCGTGCCCCCCCCCCCCCCCCCCCGCTTCTGGGCAGCGCCACGCTTCCGGATCCCTCTGGGCAAAGCGGACAGGGGTGGGGAGCAACTCAGGGCCGAGGCCGGACCCCGGAAAGCCAGCCTTGGGCTGCGTGCGATTAGAACGAGCGGCGGGAGGCGTTCCCACCCATCCCCAGGTCACAAGCAAAGACAGCCCCAAAGCCTGGTCCCCCAGGGGCCCCCTCCGTGGCCGCCAGGCCCCCCGCTGCTTCACACACACAGTCCTACCCCCCCACTTCCACCCGGGGGTTGGATCCTGAGCCCCAGGGCCCGGGGGCCTTTTCCGTCTGTCCCGGCGCCCAGCCCCACGCTGCGGTGTGTGTCTGCGGGGACACCCCACTTTGGAGGAGAGTACAGTTCCAGCAGCCGAGCCCCTCCCCCGGCCCCCCTGTACAGCACCAGCTCCCCCTCCCTCGGCCCCCCCCCCACCTCGGGCTCCAGGGCCCTGCGGCCGCGAGACCCGGGCTGCAGCCTGCCAGCAGCTCCAGCGCTCCCTCCTCCCCCCCTCCTCCCCTCCTCCCCCTCCTCCCCCCCCCTCCCCTCCCCCTCCCCCTCTCCTCCCCCCCCTCCCCTCCTCCTCCCTCTCCTCCTCCCTCGCCTCCAGCAGGTGCTTCTCCATCTCTGAGCTGTCCTAACTCTGCTATCCATGCCCACCTGTCTGTCTGTCTGTCTGTCTGTCTGTCGAGTAGGGAGGGGAGGAAGGGGAGCGGGTGATTTGCTGTCACTTCTTGCTTTTCACTCACCGGCTCTTCCACATGAAGGGCGCAGGCTGGCCGCGCACAGGGTGCCCCCGCGGGGAGGTGAGGCGGGGAGGGAAGGCGGAAGGCCGTGCGGGCCGGCCCTGTGGGAGGACTCGGACGCGTGGGGCGTGAAGGCTCCCTTAGCTCCGGGCGGAGCCGTCTTGGGCTGGGCCTGGGATAAATCCCTGGCTGCGGCCCCTCTGCAGTGAGTCTGGGTGGTGGGAAGCATCCTCAGCCTCAGTTTCCCCCCTGCCCTGTGCAGCGGGGACACAAGTAGGAAGCATCCCACCCCGGGTATAGGATAAGGAATTAAATCCTGCTTCTGGAACCTTCCGGCCTCTCTCCTGTCCCTGTCCTCCAGGTCTCTCGCTAGCAGAGGCCGCCAGGCCGGCGCACTCACGCCGGCTCCGTGTTCTGCCACACTGGGGCCCGCACGCGCCCCTGCCCGAGGGGTGACGCTTAGAGAGGCCCCCCCTCCCAGCACACCCCCCCCCCGTGGGCACACTTAACCAGAGCCCAGTGGGGTGCTGTCTTGGCGAGTGCCATCTCGGGGTTCGGACAACCCTAGGAGACGGGTTGGGGAGCGGTAGGAGGGTCCCAGCGTCAGGTCCTCCGGCCCGCAGCGCACCCCTGGGGGGCATGAAGGGGCACAGGTCACATGCCCTGCTCCTCCAGCTCTGTGGGTGGAGCTAGCTCAAGAGGTGGGAGGAGCTAGCGGGCGGGGGCGTGGTCAGAGTGAACAGACCGCAGGCTGGAGGCCAGGGCTGTCCCCCCGGGGGCCAGGCCGGGTGAGGCCGTGGGTAGAGGGGGTGGCTGAGCTCAGGAGTCCCCCTCCCCCGGCAGAGGGGGGAGGCTCAGGGTCTTCAGGCCGGGGAACTGGTCTGTAACATGTCACGCTTCTCTGGCTGTTTCTAAACTAGGTATCAATTCACAACAGGCTCCAAACGCCCCAGCACACGTCCGGGCTGGGGGCCGAGAGGGGACCTCCGCCATCACCGCCACCACCGCCGCCGCCGCCGCCGCCGTCAGACCCGCAGCCTAGCCCCCCGGGGGAGCCGGCCCTGCGACCTCTGCCCCCCGCACCCCCTGGCACCCTGGTCCAGTGCCAGCAGATCGTGAAGGTCATCGTCCTGGACAAGCCCTGCCTGGCCCGCATGGAGCCCCTGCTGAGCCGGGCCCTGTCCTGCTACGCCGCTGCCTCGTCCCCCACCCCCCTGCGGGGCCCGGGCTCCCCCACGGCCGCCCACCAGCCCCCGCTGCCCCCGCCCCCGCCCCCCTACAACCACCCGCACCAGTTCTGCCCCCCCAGCTCCCTGCTGCTCCGGCGCCGGGGCTCGGGCGGCTCCCGCAGCCTGGTGTAGACACGGCTTGGTGTCTTCCACGTCTCACCGCAGCTTGGGCTCAACACGGGGGGGGGGGGGCCCGGGGGGCCCCACCTCCTGCTGCTCCCCCTCCAGGCCTGACACCACGCCCCCCTCACCATCATCTGGCCCACGGCACACCACGCTGGACCCCGGCCTCGGGGCTGGAGGACACTGAGGAGGTTGAGGGCCGGGCTGGCCAGCGGGCTTTGGGGGGTCTGTTGGTACCCAGGCTTTGGAGAAGATGGAGGGGGCGAGAAAGGCTGGGTGTGGCCGGCGGCGGGGACCCAGGCCGCCTGGGTGAGGCTGGCCGGGAGGGCGGACGGTGGGAGCTCAAGGGCGGCGGGCTTTCTCTGGCCAGCAGTCTCCGGAGCCTGCTCCTTGGGCCCCAAAGATGGCGTGCTGCCCTGACCCCTCCTCACCCCGTGTCCCCCGCCTCCCGAGAGCCCCCCCATGGAACACCGGCTCTCTGTAGCTCCAGCCCACTGCCGTGGGGTCGCACGGCGATCTCCTTGCACACGCACTGTGTGTGCAAGTTCCCCTGCCCCAGCCCACGTCGGAGCCAGCGCACACGGGCACGTGTGTACACACACACACACACACACACACAGAGCGGGACCAGGCTAATTCCTCGGGGACACGCACACAAGCAGGTGCGGACATCCCCCCCCAAAACCAGGGCTCCATCCTGCATGGCTCTGAAGCTTCCAGAAAGGGGGTACAGACGGGCTAGAGAAGTGGGGGTCACCCGTGCCTCTGCTGCCTCCCGTACCTCTAAATTGAGCCCCCCCCCCACTTCCTGGAAGGCGCTGCTCTGCCTTCCGCAGGGGTGAGTGGATGGTCTCTGGGCCCTCAGAAGTGCACAGATAAGCCAAGCCGGGCTCCCCAAATCCCAGGACCCAGCAGAAGAGGAGACCCAGCCCACATGGTCCCGTGGAGCTCTAGGAACTGCCCCCCCCCCGCCCCCCGCCCCCCCCGCCTCGTGAGGGGCAGAGACCTGCCAGGGGGAGAGACCGGGGGGGGGGGGGGGCGGGCCACGGCCTGGCCCGGTCAGGGCCGGTTCAGGAGGTGTTTGTGGGGGGCCCCCCCCTGCTGCCCACGCTCCCCTCCCACTTGCATCATTGCCAACGCCTCCAAAAGACGCAGCCAGCCTGGAGCGCGTGTGAAGCGCACTGGCTTTTCTCCTTGGGGCCTGAGCCAGACAGGAGGCCCAGAGAGCAATCAGCTGGGCTGGATGACCTCGTTTCTCCCGTGTGTGTGCGTGTGTGTGCGCGTGTGTGCGTGTGACCCATGCGTCATCACCCTGTCACCCAGCGTTTATTTCTGGCCCTGCCTCTGACAGCCAGACCTCCGTGACCCGCGGCTGATTTGCTGTCTCCTTCCCGGGCCACGTGCTCCCCCCCGCCCCCCCCCGCAGGTGTCTTTCTGTCAGAGTGGGGGGGCCTGTTGGGGTGAAGTGGCGGATAGGTGGGGCGCAGGGTCTGACCCCCCTGCTGCCCTTGGCCGGGGGTGGGGAGGACAGGAGTGGGTGGGTTTGAAGAAGGGTCTGAAGGAAGACTGGAAACGAGGACTAGGAGTCAGGTTGTGAGGGATGGAGGAGGGAGGGAGGGAGGGATGGGGTCAGCTGTGTATATCTACGTATATCTACGGGGTCTGGGGACAGGGTCCCCGGGGCCAGGGGCCTTCCACTGGCGCCCTCCCTCCCCGGCCAACGGGCACCACCTGAGCTACTTCCCCGGGGAGGGAGGGGCTGGCCCTGGGTGGCAGGAGGGGGTCCCTGCTGGGGTGGGGGTGGGGGTTAGGGTGTCTCAGAACCCCTGAGAACCAGGAGAGGGTCCCCCCCCCCCCGTGGAAGCAGCTGGCCCTCCCTCCTCTCCGCTGAAGATGCCAGAATTCCCAGCCTCTGGAACTTTCCTTCTCAGATCGCGGTAGCCTGAGGCTGGGACCCTGGGCAAGGCCCCCCCGCCCCCTCCCACAGCGTCCAGCTCTCCCGAGGTTGAGAGGACAGCAGAGTACTGACCCGTCCCCCCAGACCCAGGCACCCCAAGGTGGTGCCACCCCCTCTGCTCTCTAGGCCTTACTCTAGGGGGGACCTGAACCCCTTTCTCCTGCTCCATGCACTCGGCCCCAACTCCAGAACCAAGAGCGGGAGATGGAATTAGCTTTCCCAGAGGATTTGGGGGGCCGGTTCCCTTCCAGGCCAAAGCAGAGCCTGTCCCCCTGTGTCTGCGGAGGGGTCTCCCCCCAACGTGTGCCCCCCCCCGCCCCGTCCCGGGCCTCCAGGCCGCTCTGTTCCCGGTAGGTAACCCCAACAAGCCACTCCTCCGTCCCTGTCTGTCCCCAAGTCTGTCCGGATGTCCTTCTTGCTGTCCCCGTCCCCCCTCTCCAGGGAAAGGCCGGGCGGCCGCACCCAGCGACGAAACCCAAATGGCAAATATTTTGTAACAAAATAGCCCAGAGGTATTTTATCTGTTCAATTCATAGAGTTTTAGAGATTATATTGAAATATGTCACTTGAGCAAGCCATGCGTGTGGTGGTGTACTGCCGTCCTGGATGAGGGAGGGCCCCCCCGGCCCCCCCCCCCCCACCCCCCCCCACCCCCCCCACCCCAGGATCAGAGCCTCTACCCGGCAGGGGGAGGGGGAGGTGCTGCCCCCTCCCAGGCCACACAGTCAGAATTCTTTATCCCCAGGAGAGAGCAGGACTCAGGATTAAGGACCCCCTGGGGTACCCTCCATTAGGCGGAGTGGGGGTGCAGGGCTGGAACCTGCCCGCAGGTGTGGCCTGCCTCCACCTCCCCAACACCCACTCACACCCACACCCAGAGCCAGCCGCTCACCAGGGAATTGGGAGGGGATACAACAGCCAACCCGCACCAGGGTGCCGGGCCAGCCCCCTGCCCTTGCCGGGCCCAGTCCAGCACCCCCTGATGTGATTGTCACTGGATGTCAGAAACCCAGCCCAGGCAGGCACCTCCGGGGGAGGGGGGGAGGGGGGCAGGCAGGCTCTCACGAAAGGGGGGAGGGGACATGGCTGGGCACAGGGCCTGAGCCTCTGGACAGCGGCAGCCATGCGCATGCAGGAAACCTCCCCTTCCCCCCCCCCACGCCCCTCCCCCCCATGCTGTCACAGTAGGAAATTCCAGAAGCACCAGAGGCCAGCAAGGACTGGTCCCTTCCTGGGAATTCCCTGACCCAAGAAGCTGGGAACTGAGGGCACAGGCCAGGCCCAGCTTGTGGGCCCAGGCCGACACGGCTCCTCAGCCCTGGGGGTCGGGGTGTCCAGGAAGGGCAGGGGCGTGGTCCTGAGGCCATCCCTGTGGGGTGGGTAGACCTTCATCCTTCTAGAATGTCCAGGTGTGATGGTCACTAGATGCCCGGACCAGGGAAAGAAGGGGCGGGGGGGACCCATAAGGCAGGGGGTGAGGATGGGCATGCTGGGGCCACTGGGACCCTGGGAATTTTTTTTGGCAGTCCTGGGTCTTGAACTCGGGGCCTGGGCGCTGTCCTTGATCCCCTTGGTGCTCAAAGCGAGCGCTCTACCCCTTGAGCCACAGCGCCACTTCCGGTTTTCTGAGTGGTTCATTGCAGGTTAAGTCTCACGGACTTTCCTGCCCAGGCTGGCTTTGAACCGCGATCCTCAGATCTCAGCCTGCTGAGTAGCTAGGAGGACAGGCGGGAGCCACGGGCGCCTGGTGGTACCTGGGATTTTTAAGTGCACGTAGGACTCACTCCGAGGCCTTTTGCAGACCCCCCTGAGGCCGCCCTCCCACCCCTCCCCGTGTGCCCTGTAAGTGTGCAGCACGGCCGCTTCCTCGAGGGTAGCATGGGAGACAGCGTGGTCACCTGCCCAGGCTGGCCGTGTGGAGCCGCGTGGAGGAGGCACTGGGCGGCTCCAGGGCGGCAGGCCCGAGTGACAGGTGGGGGGGGGGGGTCAGAGCCGCCTCCCGCCAGCACCGCTCTCTGATGGCCTCATACCAAGGCCCACCTCCTCCGCAGGGTCCCCACACCTTTCCCCCCCCCAACTCTCCTCCAGCCCTGCGGATGGAAGCAGGGGGGTAGGACCAGGGATGGGGGCAGGGGGCAGTGGCAGGAGCCCAAACTGGTCCCAGCAGGAAAATTCCACCCTGGATGGGACTGCAGCTCAGGAGATGGGGTGGGAACACTGTTCCTCCCCCCCCCCCCCTCCCCTGTGGGCTTCCCTAGGGAGCCGGCAGTCCTGAGCCCCTGGGGCTCGCTGCTCCCACGACCCCAGAAGTGAGTGACCAGGTCTGGCTCTGGGAAAGCTGGGAACTAGCCACGGCAGGGGAGGTGACCCAGGGGACATTGTGTTTCTGATGCTCTAGACAGAGCTGCCTACCTCCTCCTCCTCCTCCCTCTCCTCCTCCCCCTCCTCCTCCTCCCCCTCCTCCTCCCCCTCTCCCTCCTCCTCCTCCCCCTCTCCCTCCTCCTCCTCCTCCCCCTCCTCCTCCCCCTCTCCCTCCTCCTCCTCCTCCCCCTCCTCCTCCCCCTCCCCCTCCTCCTCCTCCTCCCACTCCTCCTCCTCCTCCATCTCTTTCTCCTCCTCCTCCTGCTCCTCTTTCTCCTCCTCCTTCCCCTCCTCTTCCTCTCCCTTCTCCTCCCCCTCCTCCTCTCCCTTCTCCTCCCCTCCTCCCCCTTTTCCTCCCCCTCCTCCTCCTCCCTTCTCCTCCTCTCCCTCCTCCTCCTCCCCCTTATCCTCCCCCTCCTCCTCCTCCTCCCCCTCCTCCTCTCCCTTCTCCTCCCCCTCCTCCTCTCCCTTCTCCTCCCCTCCTCCTCTCCCTTCTCCTCCCCCTCCTCCTCTCCCTTCTCCTCCCCCTCCTCCTCTCCCTTCTCCTCCCTCCTTCCCCTCCTCCTCTCCCTTCTCCTCCCCCTCCTCCTCTCCCTTCTCCTCCTCCTCCTCCTCCCCCCCCTTCCCCAGCCCCCTCACTGGGCCTACCTGGCAGCAGACCCCAGGGTTATGCCAGCGGCCCTATTTTATGAATGAGGGACTACAGGAGACAGATTCTGGGGCTCTGTCTACAACACTAGCTGCTTGGGCAGCTCAGATCTGGAGGATCAAAGTTCCTCTGGTAAGACCGACTAGAAGAGAGACTCAGTCTGAATAAGTAACTTGAGGACCAGCTAGGAGGGTTTAACTGCAAATACTGTGGAGGTTTATTATTATTATATTATTATTTTAAATAGGACACGACAAATAAGCCATAAACCTTTGAATACATTCAGAAAATAGCTTAACCAGAATGTACTCAAGAACAGCCTGAGCTGGGCGTGGGCACACCCCTGCAACCCCAGCAGAGAGCTGGGCGTGGGCACACCCCTGCAACCCCAGCAGAGAGCTGGGCGTGGGCACACCCCTGTAACCCCAGCAGAGAGCTGGGCGTGGGCACACCCCTGCAACCCCAGCAGAGAGCTGGGCGTGGGCACACCCCTGCAACCCCAGCTGGGCGTGGGCACACCCCTGCAACCCCAGCTGGGCGTGGGCACACCCCTGCAACCCCAGCAGAGAGCTGGGCGTGGGCACACCCCTGCAACCCCAGCTGGGCGTGGGCACACCCCTGCAACCCCAGCTGGGCGTGGGCACACCCCTGCAACCCCAGCAGAGAGCATTCTGTTACAGTCAAGGAGCACACAGCTCTTTCAGGAAAGAGAACAAGAAAGAGAATTCTGGAGTTCCTTGCTCATTCATCCATCCCTTCATTATTTGGAGGTACTGAGGTTTGAACTCGGGGCCTGGCACTGAGTGCTGCACAGAGCCACACCCCGAGTGGAAATGTTATTCTTGATTTAAACCACAACCAACCAACAAAACGGCTGGGCATGGGTGGCTCGCGCCTGCCATCCGGGCTGCTCCCGAGGCTGGGATCTCCCAAGGATCTACCAGAAATCCACAAGTGGAGCGCTGTGGCTCCAAGCGACCCGGCCTGGCCCTGCGTGAAGGAGCTCAGGGACAACCGGCAAAACACAACGCAACGATTTTGGAGCAGAAGAGAATGCCATAGCTGAATGAAGTCTCCTGACAGCCACCCCCTGCCATCCCTCCCTCCCCCCCCTCCCCCCAGCCCCTCCCCCCAGCCCCTCCCCCTGCATGGCAGACCCAAAGGCTCAAACTGGCCAGGCCTGAGGGCCGGAGTGAGGTCTTAGATTCGTCAGAGCCATTAGGTCTCCCACAGAGGGGTTGTGGGAGATTGGAGAAAAGATTCAGGATGTAGCTGCATCCATCTTGGCCAGATTCTTTTTTCTCTCTTTTTTTCTTTCTTTGTGCCAGTCCTGGGGCTTGAACTCAGGGCCTGGGCGCTGTCCCTGAAATCCTTTTGCCCAATGCTATAGCACTCTACCACTTGAGACACAGCACCACTTGAGGCATTTTCTCTGTTCCTTGGAGATCAGAGTCTCGTGGACTTTCCAGCCCCGGCTGGCTGGCTTCAAACCACGATCCTCAGATCTCCTGAGTAGCTGGGATGACAGGCGTGCACCACCAGCGCCTGGCGCTTGGCCAGCTTCTTGATGGTGACCCTGAAGAGGAGGCAGGGTCAGGGGCCCCCCATTCCCAAGGCCGGAGGACCCCGGGACCATGCAGAGATGGCTGCCTTCTGCTCCCTTTCCCCAACAAAGAACCTCAGTGTTAAGTAACACCACAGCACTGTGGGGCCGACAGACAGTGCACAATGCACAACACCTTCTGCTCGTCAGTCCTGGAACTTTCTCCACAGTGCCACATTTCAGCACCTAAAGGAAGTCTGAGCAAGCATGAGATACTCAAAATAGCTCTGTGTGTGCTGTCAGGCCGCAATGGAATTAAACCGGAACCCGACAGCAAAACGTACTAGAGAAAATATTCACGCACACAGACTGCTGAATGACATGCAGGTCACAGGAGAAACAGAAATGTTCCTGGAAACTAAGGAAAATGAAAACACATCTTACCAGAACCTTTGGGACAGAGCAAAGGCAGGGCTGAGAGGAAAATTTATAGCCATGAGTGGCTACTTAAAAGAAAACAGGAAACCAAAAAGCCCTCAAATAAATCGCCTTATGATGCAATTTGAACTTCTAGAAACACAGGAACAAACCAAGTCCAAAACTAGTAGAGATAATAAAGAAATAATAAAGATTAGGGAAGAAATTAATAAAATTGGGACCAAAGAAAACCCCTCCTATACGAAGAATCAGTAAAATAAAAAGTTGGCTCTTTGCAATAAATAAACAAGGTTGACAAGCCCATCTCTAACTTGACCAAAAGGAGGAGGGAAGAGATTCAAATCAAAATTAGAAGTAAAAAAGGAAATGTAACCACAGATATCAAAGAAATCCGAAGACTCATGAGAGAATGCTTTGAAAACCTACACTTAAAACAAAAATGGAGGCAGGATGCGAAATGGATACATTTTTAGATACAAGTTAACCAAGAGGCTATAAATCGCTTAAATAGAAGTATAATAAGCAAGGAGACTGAAGCAGTAATAGTTTTTCAAGGAAGACCAGATGGATTCACAGTTAAGCTCTACTTCAAACAACACCAATAGTTGCACAAACTCTTCTATAAAGTAGAAAAAGAAGCCAGGCACCGGTGGCTCCCGCCTGTCATCCTAGCTACTCAGGAGGCTGAGATCTGAGGATCCCAGTTTGAAGCCAGCCTGGGCAGAAAAATCAGTGAGACTCTTATCTCCAATAAACCACTCAGAAAAAGTCAGAAGTGGCGCTGTGGCTTACATGGTAGAGCATTAGCCTTGAGCACAAAAGAGGCTCAGGGACAGTGCTCAGGCCCTGAGTTCAAGGCCCAGGATGAGCATAAAACACACACACCACACACACATGTAGCTAATAGATACATGAAGAAACATTCCTCAACGGTAACCATAAAAGAAACACACATCAAAACCACACTACGATCGCAATTTTAACAACAAATGCTGGAGACAGTGTGTGTGTGTGTGTGTGTGTGTGTGTGTGTGTGTGAGAGAGAGAGAGAGAGAGAGAGAGAGAGATTGAGAGGGAGAGAGAGAGCTCTCCTGCATGGTTGGTGAGGACGTAAACCATGGCTACACTCCGGGAATCAGCATGGAGCCCCTCGCAAAGCTGAAACATGACCTTCTCCTTGAATCCGCCACCCTACTATTGGGAAGACACAACCCCAAAGAGTGCGGGTCAGGATGGCGAGAGCTAGCCACGAAACTTATATTTATGTGGCGTGATCACAACAGATGAGTGGTGGACGCAGCCAGGGTGTGCAAGAAAATGTAGAGTGTGTGTGTGTGTGTGTGTAAAACGGAATATAGGGCGCGCTTGTGTATAGAATGGAATGGAGGGCGTGTGTGTGTGTGTGTGTGTGTAGAATGGAATGTAGGGTGCGTGTGTAGAATAGAATGTGGGGTGTGTGTGTGTGTAGAATGGAATGTAGGGTGCGTGTGTAGAATAGAATGTGGGGTGTGCGTGTGTGTGTGTAGAATGGAATGTAGGGTGCGTGTGTAGAATAGAATGTGGGGTGCGTGTGTGGAGAATGGAATGTAGGGCGTGTGTGTGTGTGTGTGTGTGTAGAATGGAATGTAGGGTGTGTGTATAGAATAGAATGTGGGGTGCGTGTGTGTAGAATGGAATGTGGGGTGTGTGTGTGTAGAATGAAATGTAGGGTGTGTGTGTGTGTAGAACGGAATGTAAAGCTTGCGTGTGTGTAGAATGGAATGTATGGTGAGTGTGTGTGTGTAGAATGGGATGTAGCCCACGTGACTGTGTAGAATGGAATTGCGGTGCATGTGTGTGTAGAATATTATGTGTGTGTGGGGTGTGTGTGTGTAGAATGGAATGTAAGGTGCGTGTAAAATGGAATGTGGTGCATGATCGTGTAGAATGGACTGTGGGGCACCTGCATGTGTAGAATGTTATGTGGGGCGCGTGTATGTGTAGAATGGAATGTAGGGTGCATGTGTGTGTAGAATGGAATGTAGGGTGTGTGTGTGTGTGTAGAATGGAATGTAGGGAGTGTGTGTGTAGAATGGAATGTGGGGTGTGTGTGTGTGTAGAATGGAATGTAGGGCGTGTGTGTGTGTAGAATGGAATGTAGGGTGCATGTGTGTGTAGAATGGAATGTAGGGTGTGTGTGTGTGTAGAATGGAATGTAGGGTGTGTGTGTGTGTAGAATGGAATGTAGGGCGTGTGTGTGTAGAATGGAATGTAGGGCGTGTGTGTGTGTAGAATGGAATGTAGGGTGCATGTGTGTGTAGAATGGAATGTAGGGTGTGTGTGTGTGTAGAATGGAATGTAGGGTGCGTGTGTGTGTAGAATGGAATGTAGGGCGTGTGTGTGTAGAATGGAATGTAGGGTGTGTGTGTGTGTAGAATGGAATGTAGGGTGCGTGTGTGTGTAGAGTGGAATGTAGGGTGTGTGTGTGTGTAGAATGGAATGTAGGGTGCATGTGTGTGTAGAATGGAATGTAGGGTGCATGTGTGTGTAGAATGGAATGTAGGGTGTGTGTGTGTGTAGAATGGAATGTAGGGTGCGTGTGTGTGTAGAGTGGAATGTAGGGCGTGTGTGTGTAGAATGGAATGTAGGGCGTGTGTGTGTGTAGAATGGA
Organism: Dipodomys spectabilis; assembly: GCF_019054845.1. Taxonomy (NCBI): domain Eukaryota; kingdom Metazoa; phylum Chordata; class Mammalia; order Rodentia; family Heteromyidae; genus Dipodomys; species Dipodomys spectabilis. The sequence continues at coordinate 187,731 of NW_024871349.1, read as the reverse complement.
ATGTAGGGTGCATGTGTGTGTAGAATGGAATGTAGGGTGTGTGTGTGTGTAGAATGGAATGTAGGGTGCGTGTGTGTGTAGAATGGAATGTAGGGCGTGTGTGTGTAGAATGGAATGTAGGGTGTGTGTGTGTGTAGAATGGAATGTAGGGTGCGTGTGTGTGTAGAGTGGAATGTAGGGTGTGTGTGTGTGTAGAATGGAATGTAGGGTGCATGCGTGTGTAGAATGGAATGTAGGGTGTGTGTGTAGAATGGAATGTAGGGTGTGTGTGTGTGTAGAATGGAATGTAGGGTGCATGTGTGTAGAATGGAATGTAGGTGTGCGTGTGTAGAATGGAATGTAGGGTGTGTGTGTGTGTAGAATGGAATGTAGGGTGCATGTGTGTAGAATGGAATGTAGGTGTGTGTGTGTAGAATGGAATGTAGGGGTGTGTGTGTGTAGAATGGAATGTAGGTGCGTGCGTGTGTGTGTGTGTGTGTAGAATGGAATATAGGTGCGTGCGTGTGTGTGTAGAATGGAATGTAGGTGCGTGCGTGCATGTGTGTATGCATGTGTGTGTGTGTAGAATGGAATGTAGGGGTGCGTGTGTGTAGAATGGAATGTAGGTGCGTGCGTGCGTGCGTGCGTGTGTAGAATGGAATGTAGGTGCGTGCGTGCGTGTGTGTATGCATGTGTGTGTGTGTAGAATGGAATGTAGGGGTGCGTGTGTGTAGAATGGAATGTAGGTGCATGCGTGCGTGTGTGTAGAATGGAATGTAGGTGCGTGCGTGCGTGTGTGTATGCATGTGTGTGTGTGTAGAATGGAATGTAGGTGCGTGCGTGAGTGTGTGTAGAATGGAATGTAGGTGCGTGCGTGCGTGCGTGTGTGCGTGCGTGTGTGTGTGTGTGTGTAGAATGGAATGGTACACTGCCATGGAAAGGAAAATGAAATCGCGTCATCGGCAGGAAAATGAATGTAAGTGGAGAACGCCAGACTGAGATGAGCTCATAAGCCTATTGTGTTTTTTCCACTCACGGACAGGCGCACGCACGCACACACACAGGCACATACATGCACCACACACACATGTATTTCTGTACATAGAATTATGTATTTAGAAAGACACGGCATACCATTCTGACGGAAGGAGTACTGAGAAGGAGAAGGGCAGGGGAGGGTGCGTAGTTTTGGGGCAGGGGAGGGTGCGTAGTTTTGGGGCAGGGGAGGGTGCGTAGTTTTGGGGCAGGGGAGGGTGCGTAGTTTTGGGGCAGGGGCAGGGGAGAGGTGCGTAGTTTTGGGGCAGGGGAGGGTGCATAGTTTTGGGGCAGGGGAGGGTGCGTAGTTTTGGGGCAGGGGAGGGTGTGTAGTTTTGGGGCAGGGGCAGGGGAGAGGTGCGTAGTTTTGGGGCAGGGGAGGGTGCGTAGTTTTGGAGGGGAAGGGGCAGGGGAGGGTGTGTAGTTTTGGGGCAGGGGAGGGTGCGTAGTTTTGGAGGGGAAGGGGCAGGGGAGGGGTGCGTAGTTTTGGAGGGGAAGGGGCAGGGGAGGGTGCGTAGTTTTGGGGCAGGGGAGGGTGGGTTTTGGGGCAGGGGAGGGTGCGTAGTTTTGGAGCAGGGGAGGGTGCGTAGTTTTGGAGGGGAAGGGGCAGGGGAGGGGTGCGTAGTTTTGGGGCAGGGGAGGGTGGGTTTTGGGGCAGGGGAGGGTGCGTAGTTTTGGGGCAGGGGAGGGTGTGTAGTTTTGGAGGGGAAGGGGCAGGAGGGTGTGTAGTTTTGGAATACGCTGAGTGGATGGGCTGGGGGGCCCGGGGTGGAGGGGTACAGGCTGTGCCGGGCGGCTGGGCGCCAGGGAGGCTGACAGGGGGTGCCTAGAAGGTTTTCCTGGATGAAGCCGGGAACAGTCGAAGCTGTTGAAACTGTTTCCGGAGGGGGGCTTGGGGGGACGGTAGGGAGGGGGAGGGGGTTGGAGTACAGTGCATGCGTGATCACCATGGCACCCTCCTCCCCCCCCCCCCCCGCATAACGGATGTATGCTAATAATAATAATAATAAAAACTACAGGAACACAGCTGAGGGCGAGGTCAGCGAGCCTGGGCGGGGTCTGGGCTCAGCCAGGGCCCAGCGGGGTGCCCACGGTGCCCCCCACCCCGCCACCCCCAGGTCTCAGCAGACGCTGTCTCCCAGGGGGCCTGGTCCGGAGCCGCCCGCTACAAGTGCGTCTCCTTCTCCTGAGCCACGAGGCCCTCCTTGGCGGTGGGGAGCCTGCCCTCCTGGGCCAGGCCCCCCTCCGCGCTGGGGCGCGGCCGGGGCTGGGGCAGGCTGGGGTCGGGCGTGACTAGCTGCCGGAGGCGCTGCGGAGAGGAAAGCAGGTGTGCTCAGCTCAGCTCAGACCCGCGGGCTGCGAGAGGCCGGCCAGCTCCGCTTTCTCGTCCCAGGGCATGGGCCGGGGCCACCGCGCTGTCACAGCCGTCCTTGTCACCACAGGACCGCGTGTGCGTCATTACCGCTACCGCTGGCCGCGCCCTCTCGCCAGGTGGAATGTGGGCAGAGGTGATGGCCGGAGCCACGCCCACCTTTTGGGGGCGGAGCTGGTGGCAGCACATGTGGCCGGTGGGTGGACGATGTGTTCAGGGGGGGAAGGGCAGGACAGACGGGGCAGCCCGTCCCCAGTGACACCTGAGCAGCCGGACCCTATGCCAACTACTCCCCCCCCCCCAGTTGTGGGTCTTGAACTCAGGGCCTGGCGCTGTCCCTGAGCTGTTTTGTTTTAAGGCTGGCGCTCTACCACTTTGAGCCATAGCGCCACTTCCGGTTTTCTTGTGGTTCACTGGAGATGTGAGTCTCAGGGACTGTTCTGCCCAGGCTGGCTTTGAACCATGATCCTCAGATCTCAGCCTCCTGAGTCACTGGGATGACAGGTGGGAGCCACCGGTGCCTGCCTGGCACTTGTTAATTATTTTCAAGGTAGGGTCTCACTTTATATCCCAGCCAGCCTGTCCCTCCCTGGGGTGCTGGGGGTGACAGGTATACGACACCGTGCCCTACCCCTGGACTTCTCTTGTAGCTGGAATGCCAGGTATACGCCACTGCTCCCAGTCAGTGGTTGGGATGGAGTCTCGGGAACTTCTTAAGCCCAGGTTGGCCTCGAACTGCAACTTCCCTGCCTCCCGCATCTTCAGCTCCGTGTGTGTGCGTGCGTGCGTGCGTGCGTGTGTGTGTGTGTGTGTGTGTGTGTGTGTAGCTAGGATGACAGGCTTGAGCCACAGCACCCAGCTTGCTGCTTACCTCCGTGAAGGAGCCCCTGGCCCGCAGCAGGTTGATGATGGCGAAGAGAGGAACGCAAGCCATGGAGGAGAGAGCCAACAGCCAGCCGATGGCGTAGCCCCAGGGCGGGTACACGTACACCTTGTTGTAGGTCAGAGGCGTGAACTTGCTCAGGGAGAAGAGGAAGATGGCCTGCAGGAGAGAAGCAGGGAGGAGCAGGCCATGAAGGAGGCCCTCCCGCTGCTCCCACAGCCCAGGCAGGTCAGACCCCAGCGGAAGCCCGGAGGCCTCCAGGGCCAGGACCCCCCCCCCCCCCCCAGCCCAGGATGGAGCAGGCAGAGGTGCAAAGGGTGGGTGGAGCTCCTGGAAGAAAATGGCAGGGCGAGGCCGACAGGAAGGCATGGGGCAGGAATGGGAGGAGGGGGAAAGGGAGGGGGGAGAGTCTCACAGGGCATGGAGGAAGGGCAGGCGGGCAGGCGGGCGGGCAGTACCAGGCAGAGTCCCGGCGTCAGGAAGAGCCAGGAGATCTTCACCAGGGGCCACGGCCGGTAGCCGATCATGTCCTCCATGTTGTCATAGAAACGGTCGGCCCCTGCACAGGCAAGGGGGAGGGTGAGGAGCAGAGGGAGGGGGTGTCCCCGGGCCCCTGGGCTCCTCCCAGCCCCTCCCTGCGATGGTGGCCCCCTGGGAGCTGCAGAGCTGGGGGGGAGGGCAGGGCCACCACCACAAGGCGGGGTGCCCCTCCCCCGTGCCTGTCCCCCCACAAGCTCTGGGAAGACATGGGAGCAGCTGCCGTGGAAAAGGCCACTCTGCGCCGGCCCTGGGGCTTGAACTCGGGGCCTGTCCCTCAGCTCCTGCTCTACCACCTGAGCCACAGCTCCATCTCCAGCCTTTTGCGGAATGTGGGGCCGGCTGGGGCCGGGGGTCCTCAGCCTTCCCGAGTAGCTCAGCTGGGGTTGGTGGGCGCCACGGGCGGGCACGCGGGTGGGAAAGGCAGCTTGGCAAACACGGGCGTGAGGGTCCTGCTTGTACAAGTATTCAAGCAACGCCCAGGCACTGAGCCAGCCACTGCAACGGGAAGGAGGGAATCTGGGGGTGGGGGGCTGAGGGCCTGTGTGTGGGAGGGGACTCCAGCCGGGGTTGGGGGCTCAGCAGCTTCCTCGGGCCTTGCCAGGAACCGGACTCTCGCCATCCGAATGAGAGACGCCGGGCTTCCCACTCTCAGGAAGCCCCTGGCTGTCTCTGCCCCTTCCCAGCTCTCCTTCCCCTGCTGCGGCCTCCCGGGGCGGAAGGGGGGTGGGGGGACTCACCGTACACCCAGCCGATACAGATCACTTCAAACACGGAGAGGAAGAGCAGGCAGATGCCGCTGCACGCGTAATAGTCGAACAGCTGGAAGATGTACATGCCGCCCTGTGGAGGTGGAGGGTGGTCAGGGCTGGGGGGGGCGGGGATCCCTCTCCTCTTCCTCCTCCTGGGTCGGCTGGCTGGGAAAAGGGGAGCCGCTAATGGCCACCACCTGCCTTTGGTTACCAGGTGGACCCTCGGCCTGAGATGGGCAGAGGGACACAGGGGACAGGGACAGGACGCAGGGGCCATCTCCCCGGCAGGCTCTCCTCCCCCGGGGGCCCCCTCACCTCGGTGACCAGCAGGAGCCCAACCAGGTAGCACAGGATGGCGATGGCCAGGATGAGGAGCTCACGGCGGCCGCGCCTGCGCAGCTGCCCGGGGAACATGTCCAGGAAGGCGGTCACCAGACACTCCATGCACACGAACTGTGGACGGGGGGGGGGGGGTGAGGGGCTGTGTGGGCGCCCCCCCCCCACAGCCTGCCCTGCCGCAGGGGCTTGGGAGTGGGCGGGGGGGGGCCTGGGAGGGGAAGAAGGTTCTGTCCGCAAGGCTGTGGGGCTGAAGCCAGGCCTCCAGAGCTGAGCGTCCAGGAGAAGAGTTGGGGGACATCAGTGGGAACCTCAAATAACAGCCCTGGGCAGCAGAAGGCTTCCAGGCAAGGCCAGGAGGAGTAGGAGCTGGAAGAAGGACCCAGGGCAGGCTGGGCAGGGCAGGGCAGGGCAGGGCAGGGTGGGCATGGGTGCTGTACCTGGCTGTCCAGCCCGAGAAATATGAGCATGAGGAAGAAAAGGCAGGACCAGAGCTGTGACAGCGGCATCATGGTCACGGCCTTGGGGAAGGCGATGAAGGCCAGCCCGGGACCTGCCAAGCACAGCACGGGCCATGGGCTCTGGGCTCTGGGTTCTGGGCAGCACCGAGGAGCCCTCCCACTCCCCTTCCCCCCCGCCCCCGCCCAGCCCCATGTGTGTCTGGGCACACCCGTGCACACACAGCATGGGGGTGGTTCAAGAGGACACAGTGGACTTACCCATTGTTTTGCTCTTCCTGAGGAGAGCAAGTTGTTCATCATCTCTCTATCCTTTCATCCATGCATGCATGCATGCATTCTTCCATCCATCCACCATCCATCCATCTACCCATCCATGCATGCATGCATCCATCCATCCACCATCCATTCACCCATCCATCCACCCATGCATCCATGCATGCATCCACCCACCCAACCCATCCACCCCCCATCCACCCACCCATCCATCCATCCACCCACCCATCCATCCATCCACCCACCCATCCATCCATCCACCCACCCATCCCTCCATCCATCCACCATCCATCATCCATCCATCCTCCCATCCATCATCCATCCATCCATCCATCCATCCACCCACCCATCCCTCCATCCATCCACCATCCATCCATCATCCATCCATCCACCTATCCATCCATCCATCCATCCACCATTCATCCATCATCCATCCATCATCCATCCACCCATCCATCCATCCACCTATCCATCTATCTACCCATCCACCATCCATCCATCCACCCATCCATCCATCCATCCATCTACCATCCATCATCCATCCATCCACCCATACATCCATCTACCCACCCACCCACCCACCCATCCATCCATCCATCCATCCACTCATCCATCCATCCATCCACTCATCCATCCCTTCATCCATCTATCCATTTATCCATCCACTCATCCACTCATTCATCCATCCATCCATCCATCCACCCATCCATCCATCCATCCACCCATCTACCATCCATCATTCATCCATCCACCATCCATCCATCATACATACATACATCCACCCATGCATCATCCATCCACCCATCCATGCATCCACCATCATCCATCCACCCATGCATCATCCATCCACCCATCCATGCATCCACCATCATCCATCCATCATCTATGCACATATGCATGCATCCATTCATCCATCCATCTACCCATCCATCTATACATTCATTTGTTCATCCACTCCTTCATAAACACATGCATGCAAGAGTTTCCCCTTTCCCCATCCCCATCTCATTCTAGAAACCCAGTGTGTCCCACACTTCCTGCCCCTGACGCTGAAAGGGTCCCGAGGCCCGGGCTCCGGTTCCTCTGGTCTGCAGGAGGACCACAGCTGTGAGGCCGGGAGGCCACTCACCTGACTCGGCCACCTCGGAAATGGGCACCCCTTGTTCTTGGGACATGAAGCCCAGGATGGAGAAGACGACAAAGCCGGCCACAAAGCTGGTGGCGCTGTTCAGGAAGCAGAGGGCGATGGAGTCCCTGTGTGCACGCAGGGGGATGCAGCAGGGATGGAGAGGGAGAGGGGCCGGGTGAAGAGGGAAGGGGGCACAAACGGGGAAGGACAAGGCAAGGGGCAAGGTCTGAGAGCAGCAGCAGCAGCGTCCGGGGCGGGCCCAGGCTGGTGGGTCTTTGCTCAGCCCCCCCCTCCCCTCGCCCCCGTCCCCCAGTGGAATCCCTGTCCCCTTGGGAAGGGCTGTCCTCACCTGTAGCAGTTGTTGTGGTACTTGTTGTAGCTGCCCAGCGCTGTCAGACACCCCTGGCCGATGGCAAAGGAGAAGAAGATCTGGGTGCCGGCATCCATCCACACCTGCGTGAGATGCCCGCGGATGTGGTAGGAGGGTCGGAAGGGAGCCCGGGAGAGCAGAGCCCAGGCCGCTGGCGTGCGCACCAGCCCACCCCTCGGTCTCCCTGCTCACAAGCATGCCCGCCCCTCCGTCCACTCTCCCATCCCCATCACGGCAGCAGCGCCTGGCCCTTCATGGAACACCCATACATTCTGTTGGCAAACCTAAGCGGTTGGCATTTGGAGATGAATTTAATAACACAGGATTTAGTTAAAGAACAACAAAAAGGATATATGGCCAAGTGCCAGTGGCTCACGCCTATAATCCTCGCTACTCAGCAGGCTGAGATCTGAGGATCGTGGTTCAAAGCCAGCCCGGACAGGAAAGTCCATGAGACTCTCATCTGCAATGAACCACCAGAAAACCGGAAGTGGCGCTGTGGCTCAAGGGGTAGAGCGCTCGCCTTGAGCTGAAGAGCTGAGGGACAGCGCCCAGGCCCTGAGTTCAAGCCCCACAACCGACAAAAAAAAAACCCAAAAAACAAAAACAAAAACAGCTGGGGAGGAAATATACTGCTGTGCTAACAGAAATTATAGAATTATAGATTCCAAGAGATGCACTAGTTCCTTTCTGGGTTTTCTTCTGTGTCGCCCCCTGTATTTATAGATGGCTTTTAAAGCAAAGTAAAGACTTGCCCAAGCACAGATGGGCGCAGGGTGAGCGGCCCCGGAGTCCCGGTGCCACACGGAGCCCACCTGCGGGTCCCTGAGGCGGAGCAGGTCCGGCTTCAGGTAGTAGAGGATGCCATGGGAGGCGCCGGGCAGGGTGACGCCGCGCACCAGCAGGACGATCAGCATCAGGTAAGGAAAGGTGGCCGTGAAATAGACAACCTGGAGGGAGGGGGGCCGAGGTCACTCCTGCATGCGGGGGAGGAGGGGCTTCTCGGGAGAGACGGGCCTCCCCGAGTCTCCCCACTGCCCAGGCTTCCCTACCGGGCCCCAACTTCAGATGTCCCCACGCCTGTCGTGCTAGCGACTCAGGAGGCTGAGATCTGAGGATCTCGGTTCAAAGCCAGGACAGGGAAGGAAAGTCTATGAGACTCCTGTTTCGAATGAACCACCCCAAATCCCAAAGCAGAGCTTTGGGTCAAGCAGTAGAGCACTGGCCTTGAGCAGAAAAGCTCGGGGACAGCTTCCAGGTCTGGAGTTCAAGCCCCAGGGTTGACAAGCACACACACACACACACACACACACACACACACACACACACACACACACACTGCATCCTTTACCCTGGTTGCTATCTCCCCTCCCATGGGGGGGGCGGTGTAGGGAGGGTGGGGGGGGATGGGCAGGGAGATTTCGGCGATACTTTCCCAAGGTGAAGGTTGAGGAAGGGTGTCAGTCGGCCCACGGGGACCTCGGAGTCACAGGGGTCCTGTGTCCCAACCCAGGACCGCCCTGTGTGTCATTACCCCCACATCTCCCTTGTGCAGCAAGCCAGGCAAAGGGACGGCTTGGGGACGGGCCTGACTGGCGGCCTGAGCCCCTGCCAGGCCTGGCTGGTGAAAGCGGGGAGCGGCGTTCTTGGTTTCTGGGTGGGAAGCAATGCCCCCGCTCCCCCTGAGCTCACTCCACAGCGGAGCTCAGTCTCGCCCCGTCTAGCCAGGCAGTTCTGCTTGTAGCTCTGTGTACTGAGACTCTTGTTCAGGTGGAATCATGTATAATAAGCAGTTGTGAGTGTGGCTCCTGAGTACCGTACACACAGTACAACACACACACACACACACACACACACACACACACACACACACACACACACACGCAGTGACAGACTCCTGAGAGAAATGAGTAGGCAGAGGCACCAAGGTCCCCAGGGACGAGCAGATCTAACCGGCCACCCACTGGCCACCTAGACACAGATTAGCTCCGGCTGCGAGATTTTGATGCTTTTTGATTTGGCTCTGAGTATTATTTATGTAAACGGGCCTTTTGAAGTCTACCAAAAAAGAAAACCTCTCCTTATCCCGGGCCAAAACTGCCGAGCTGTCCTGCCACTGCCCTGCACCCCACCAGGGGGGACCCCGAGGACTTCCTTTCATCTCTCGGGAGGAGGGACCCCTTGGAGTGCCCATGCGCAGGGCGGGCTGTGGCCGGGGCCGCTGGCGCAGCTCACCTTGCCCGTGGACTTGATCCCCTTCCAGATACAGAAGTAGCAGATGATCCAGGCGAGCAGGAGACACAGCGCCAGCTCCCAGCGCAGGGCCCCCAGCTCGTGGAGGCCGGAGGTGATGCCCAGGACACGTCTCCTGGTGGGTTGGGAAGAACAAACACCGGGGTGAATGGTCGAAGGGACAAATGGCCACTGTCCCCACAGTGTGTTCAGAGCTGACCCCATCCTGTGCCTCCTCCTCTCCCCAGCCCCCGCCTCCCGCTCCTCCCTCCCAGGGGAGGCCGGTCTCCCCCTGCGCTCCCACCTGTGGTGTCAGGGACCCTGGCTGGGGGTGGGGGGGACCCCCATCACCGTAATCCCACGGGCATCTGTGTCTCTCTAACTGTTGCACAGAGAGATAAAGAGAGAGGGTGAGGGCGTGTGAGGTTTGTCAGGAGTGGGAGAGTGGATATTCAGTTACGTGGTGGGTACGTGTTCGGGTGTATGTACAGGTGCGTGTATGTTTATATATGCGCAGGGGGACATAAAGATGACATAAAGCAAATGGGTGTGAGCAGTGCCCACCTGGCCAGCCAGGCAGATGCGGGTGAGGACGCAGGTGAGCGAGCTGGGGCTGATGCAGCCAGTGGGCCCAGGCAGGCTGGGGAGAAGCAAGAGGGACACACACGCGGGCAGGCGGGGGGTAGAGGGGTGCACGATCGTGGGAGGGTTGGCTGGCACACATTCGTGGTGTAAACACTCCCCTGGCTGGTGGGAACAGGGTTTGGAAGATCCCCAGGCTGTCAGCACCCTGAGGTATATGTGTGTTCAGGGATGGGGGTCCTGGACCTCGGGGGAAGGCAGGACCTGACCGTGCCAGAGGACAGTGAATGGGGGAATGTAAGCAGGCCTGCGTGGAAAATCCAGGTCTGGGTGTGGGCTTGGAGTGTCTGTGGGCAAGCATGGGTGTGTGTGCGGGGGTACAGACTCCCTTGTCTCTCAGTGGTGTGGGTGAAGGCTAGACAGCGTGCCCAGAGTCTCAAACATGCACCCCCGGGACATCCCGACCACGCACAGCTCAGGCGCGCAGGTTTCCCCTGTGTGTGTGTGGGGGGGGCGGGGGGGGCCTGGAAGGTAGCACCTACTCCCAGAATTCTATGACGGGCGAGGTGAAGTTCTCGGAGTGCATGACGGCTGCGGAGTGGTTCAGGAAGTTCACGCAGAGTTCTGCAGGCACAGGCAGGGGAGGGGTCAGGGACGGAGAAGATGAGGAGCTCCTCAAACCCGAAGCCTCCCCTGGCCTCTGTCCTCACATCCAGCGCCTTGCCTTCCACCATGGCTAGGCCCCAGAGCTTTCTTTGGGGGCTCCATCTCCGAGAGCGCCAGGGCTGGGTGTAGGAGGGCCCCTGGGTCCCAGGCAGCCCCATGGCCGGCTCCCTCCAGTGCTGCCCCTCTGATTCCTCTCTCCCTCCCACGCCCCCCCCCACCAGTGCGATATCCCACACTCCCCCCTCCTCTCCCTTTTGCCCCACTAGGCTGTCTCCACCCCTTTGGCACCATGTTTGGCACATGCCTGGGAACTATTACACGGGAGGAGGCGGAGAGAGCCTGCCACCGCCACCACGGCAGCCGTCACCATGGTGACCGGGGTGGGGGTGGGGGCTGGCGCACGGGGGTCTACCTGTGTTCCAGGCATTGGAGCAGCTGGTCCAGGGCAGCTGGGAGGTGAAGGAGCTGAACAGATAGAAGAGGGCCCAGGCGAGGATGATGATGTAGTAAATGTTCAGGTAAGACTCGATGACCACAGACGCCAGGCCGATGCCTTCGGGAACAGGGGTGGGGGAGAGACACACAGCGCGCGAGGGTGACGTTAACGCAAGCAGGGACGGCATGGAAGCCGCCAGCCGTGGGCTCAGGACAAGGACCACTGGGGTTCTGTCACTGACATGAAACCATCCATGGAGTCCCGTTCCTTCCCCTTCCCTTCCTTCTCCTCTCTCCTCTGCCGTCTCTACTTGGTTTGTTTTTGAGACAGAATCTCACTATGGAGCCCCAAATAGCCTCAAGCTCACAATCCTCCTGCTTTGGCCTCCTAAGTGCTGGGATTATAGAAGTGCACCACTGTGCACAGCTCCACTGCTAGGCTCTCTGGCAGCCAGCCTCAGGCCTGTCCCTCCCTGCCCCTTCTGGACTCTTTGTACTGAGTTCTAGAGACCAGAGTCCACACCCTAGTTGGACAGGGGTCCGTCCCCTGGCCCAAGGGAGCCCTCTCAACTGTCTTTTCTGGTTGACTGTCTGCAGCATCAGGGTTGGCACTGTGGGAGGCTCAGCGCACACTCAGACCTACAGACCCACAGAGGAGGCTCAGAGGCCCCTCCAAGACCTGCACCAGATCTGCTCTTTGTGATTTTGGTAACTTGGTTTCCATGCTGTGGGTCCTCATTCCCAAGCTGTGTAAGCTTCAGGCCCCACGAAGCTTGTCTGTCCAGTTAGCCCAGGCTGAGCGGTGGATGGAGAGTGAGGTGGGCAAGGGTTAAGGAAGCGGGCAGATGCTGCACAGGAAGGGGAGGGATGACGGGCAGATGTTATACAGGAAAGGGAGGGATGATGGGCAGATGTTGTACAGGAAGGGGAGGGATGAGCAGATGTTGTACAGGAAGGGGAGGGATGATGGGCAGATGTTGTACAGGAAGGGGAGGGATGACGGGCAGATGTTGCACAGGAAGGGGAGGGATGACGGGCAGATGTTGCACAGGAAGGGGAGGGAGGACGGGCAGATGTTGCACAGGAAGGGGAGGGAGGACGATGGGCAAATGCTGTGCAGGAAGACTCACCCTGGAAGAGGGGGCAGATCTTCCTCCAGGCTGTGACGCTCCCTTGGCTGGTGTGCTGGCCCAGGGACACCTCCAGGAAGAACACCGGGATGCCGCAGCTGAAGAAGAAGATGAAGTAGGGGACGAAGAAGGCGCCTGTGGAGGAGAGGGAAGGGGCGTGAGGGCTGAGCCCCTCGCTGCGCCTGGGCCCTGCCCTTCAGAGCCTCTGCCTCAAGGCCCAAAGGGGCCTCGTCCTGTCTGTGGGCCACCAGGTGATAGGGCTTTGGCTTTCCCACTGAACTCAGGGCCTAGGTGCTGTCTCTGAGCCATTTTTGCTCAAGGCTAGCACTCTACCACTTTGAGGCACAGCTCCACCTCCAGTTTTTAAGATTAAGAGTATCACGGGGGACTTTGCTGCCTGGGTTGGCTTCAAACCAGGATCCTCAGATCCTCCCAAGTAGCTAGGATTACAGGCGTGAGCTGCCAGCGCCTGGCTCTGATTTTTTTTCCCTCACAAATCTTGTTTGTGTATTATTTTTGGAACAAGACATATGTTCTGCATGATCTGATATGCTTATTAAGCTATCAGGTTTGACACATTTGGGAGAAAAATAAACAAACAAGAACACCTCAGACAGACACTGTTTCCCGCTAATAGTTCTCAGCATTCCCCTCTGCTGGGTTCCGATCTGCCTGGATCAGAACCCCGGATGGCAGGCAGGCAGCCCTGGGCCCCTGCGCTCATGTTGGGATGCACAAAGCACCCGGGCCTCACTGCCAAAGAATACTTGGCAGTTGTCGGGTGCTCATTGTGTGTCTGGTCAACAGAAAAGTCCTCACAAAACAACCTGCCACTGCATAGGAACTGAGTGACCGCCGCCATTTTAGAGACAAGAGAACAGAGGCCAAACCCAAAACTAATGCAAAAATCCAAGGCACAAACGAAGACACTGAGGCCATCCTCCAACCCAGGCTGGCTGTCTGATCCTAAGAGTGTCTCTTCCTCTCCCTTCCCTCCCCCCTCCCTCTCTCTCCCTTCCTCTCAGGGCCCGGGGGCTGTAATCCAGGGCCCCCTGTGTGCGCCAGGCTACCCCTCCACCGCTGAGCCAGGCCCCACAGCCTTCCTGCCTTCCTTCTAGATTTCTGGGTTTTGCTTTGTGTTCAGACAGGGCCTCTCTATCCTGAGGCTCTGCCTGGCCCATAGTTCGTGGTCAGCCCCAGAACAGGCATGGGGAGATGTCTACAGACATAGTGGCTTCAAGCTAGGAGTTGATTGGAAATCTCCCCCTCACATCCTCTTCTCTCTCTAAATTAGGCCTTTTTCTTCTCCTCTCTCCTCCCTCCTCCCTGCAGGGCTTTTCCACCCTACGCTCAACGGTTAGCATCTCTTCTCTTTAAGGGGGAACCATTTCTTCAGGATGATCCGTTTTGTAGTTTCCTTTTTTGTAGCTGGACCAATAATTGTACTATGGTTTTCTACTTTATACTTTTTTTGGGGGGGTGTTTCTAGGGTGTGAACTTGGGGCCTCCTGCTTGCTGGACAGGTGTTCTAGCTTGAGCCACACCTCTAACCCTTTTTGCTTTAGCTATTTTCCAAAGAGGGTCTCATGGTATTTTTCCTGGGCTAGCCTGGACTTCAGTCCTTCTATTTATGCAAGCATAATCCCAAGCAGTTGGGATTACAGATGTGAACCACTGCACTGACTTTTTCTACTTTTTTTTTTTTTTTTTGGGTCCAGTCGTGGGGCCTGAACTCTGGGCCTGGGCACTGTCCCTCAGCTCTTCAGCTCAAGGCTAGCGCTCTACCACTTGAACCACAGTGCCACTTCCGGCTTTTTTCTTTTTGCTTATGTGGTGCTGAGGAATTGAACCCAGGGCCTTGAGCATGCAAGGCAAGCGCTCTACCACTGAGCCACCTTCCCAGCCCCTTCTACTTTTTTTTTGAAAGACTTTTCTCTACTGAACTCTCATTAATAACCAACAAATTTCCCTACATAAATTAATAAAAATTGTATTTAACTATAATCAGAGCATATCATTGGTCTGAGATAAACCTTATTATTACCATGTATAACTCTTGCCTAAAGCAAAAAATTTACATTTGTATTAGTCTGTGACATTGTGTACCTGTATAAACCTATTTTTAGGTTGTCTGTAATAAACTAATCTCTGCCCCTCTCCTCCCTTTTTGTGCCAGTCCAGGGGATTGAATTCAGGGCCTTTTTGCTCAAGGCTGGAGCTACACCTCCACTTCTGTTTTTTTTGGTGGTGAATTGGAGGTAGAAGTCTCACTGACTTTTCTGTCTAGGCTGGCTTTGAACTGCAATCCTCAGATCTCAGCCTCCTGAGTAGCTAGGATTATCCCCTTCCTGGATCGAAGATTGGGATCCAGATCTCACTAAAAATGAGGGATCAGGGTACAGGGGTGGCGGTCTGTTTTTCCCTAGTAGTTGGCCTACTATGACTGGGGGAAGACTGATCTAGAATCTACCTCGCTGCCCAAACCCACAGTGTTCAAGACCTTCCAAGAAAAACAGCACAGGACCTGATGATCTCCCTCCTAGCAACCAGAAATCATTTCTAGATTGTTTGTAAGGCCTAGCACAATGGAAAGGCTGTAGAAATAGGTGTTATGACCCATTATATGGGGAATCACCACAAGAAAAAAAAAAAAGCAGATGGGTGGTTAGTGGCTCACACCTGTCATCCCAGCTACTTAGGAGACTGAGATTTGAGGACCATAGTTCAAATCCAGCCCGGCAGGAAAGTCTGAGAGACTCTTATCTGTCATGAACCACCAGAAAACCAGAATTGGCTCTGTAGGTCAAAGTGGTAGAGACTAGCCTTGAGCAAAAAAGAGCTCAGAGACAGTGTCCAGGCCCAGAGTTCAATCCCCATGAATGACCACAAAAAAAATAAAAAAGAAAGAAAAGCTTTTACATTTTCAGTTCAGATTCCACTTTTAAAAACATGTATTTTTTGCCAGGCACTGGTGGCTCATGCCTGTAACCTTAGCTACTCAGGAGGCTGAGATCTGGGGATCACAATTCAAAGCCAGCCCAGGCAGGAAAGTCTGTAAGACTCTTTTATCTCCAATAAACTACTCAGAAAAAGCCAGAAGTGGTGCTGTGGCTCAAGTGGTAGAGCGCTAGCTTTGAGCACGAAGGCAAATAGGCCCGGAGTTCAAGCCCCAGGACTGGCATAAATAAATACCATATATATATATATGGTATATATATATGGTAGGGATTCTCCTAAACAATATGTGTGTGTGTGTGTGTGTGTGTGTGTGTGTGTGTGTGTGTGTGTGTGTGTGTGTATTATATTGTTTAGGAGAATCCCTAAATTTGAGTGTTTCTTTTTTTTCCTCCTTCCTGGAATATTTCTGGAATTTATAATACATACTTCTCCAGGAAGAATACAGGGAATTCTTTCAAGAGGTAAAATGAATGTGTGAGCCAGCCACAAGGGCTGCTAGGTTAGAGCCCACCAGCTCCCCCTCAGGCCAGAAAGAGGGGTCTGGGCAGGCACTGCCCACAATGCCAACCCAGGTGAACTCACCACCTCCATTCTTGTAGCAGAGGTAAGGAAACCTCCAGACGTTGCCTAGGCCGATGATCTCCCCAGCCACGGACAGCACGAACTCCATCTTGTTGGTCCATTGGCCCCGGTCCTTCACCCGGTCCTCGCTTTCTTGGTCCCTGGTCTCTCCTTCCTCAGGGACCCAGGAGATCACAGGAGCCCCAGCCTCGTGGATTGCCACTTTCCTCTCCATCTCCACGGAGTGGATGGGGCAGGGCGGGAGGAGAGAGGCCAAGGCTGGGGGAGAAGGAAGGAGCCGTGAACTCTGGTGCGTATGTGCGTCAGCCCATTCTGCCCTCTGCCCGGTCTTTGCTGTTCGCATATTGCTTTTTTTTTGTGGTACTGGTACTGGTGTTTGAACTCAGGGCCTTATGCTTTGCTGGGCCGTTGCTCTACCACCTACCTGCACCATCCCCTCCCCCCCCAGCCCTGCCCCACAACCGGCTATATTGTTTTCCTTCTCAAACTCTGCCTGGCATTTCCACCTAAAGTTCCACTCTGTTCCAAGGAGCCACGAGACCCCGTTTCCCATCCAGGAAGCACCTCTGACCTGGCCAGGTTTGCAGCTCAAGTGACTTGCTTGCTCAAGACCAATAAGGAAGAGCTGGGACCTAAACCCAAGCCTGGGTTCTGTAGTTCAAGTGCCTTTTTGATCTATATGGGCAGCCACCATCTCACCAGCCCCTCCGCCCAGATGGTCTGTGTTCTCCAAGTGACACCTGCCCAGATGCTGGCCTCCAGGTCAGAGGGGATCATAGGCTGTGTGTGGGGGGGGGGGTTGGGGTCAAAGGGCAGGGGTAGCCGAGTGGGTGCCTGGAGCTCCAGGCCAGGCACACTGTGATGGATCCTTCTCGCTTGGAGTCCACCAGGGCTGGGCGTTCAAGCGATCGGAAGGCAAGCAGAAGGTGGGGCCTCTGAACAAGGCTAGGTGGGAACCTTGGGCAGCACCAGCAGCAAGTGCCAGCCGCCTGAGGAAGCCATTCCTTCCTTGTCTCCCCCTCCCCACTGTATCTCCCAGGAAGGGGACGCGGCTTGTGCCAGAGAGGTCACAGAGCACCCTCACCTGGTAGGAGGTGACCTAAGAGGGTCAGATGATGGGGATGGGTCCCCCCCAGAGGAGTCCTAGCAGGAGCTACCCATCCTGGGCAGGCAGGACACCCCCTCTTCTCCCTGCTCCCCACCCACCCCCCGGAGACAAAGCTCCCCAGCCCCCCTCCGCTCTCAGCGCTATTTCTGTCCCTCTCATGGGTCTGTCAAATGCCAGGCGGTGTGCAGAATCTTGATCTGACTCACAAGGGCCTGAGGCCCTGCTACCTCTCCCCCTAGGGAAATGCCAGGTGGAGATGCCCGGCTGTGGGGGGGGAGCCGCCCCCCCCCCCCCCGCCCCTCACCTCCAGGAGACACCAGGAGAGTGAAGTGAGCCTGAGCCGTCTAGCAAGGCTCCATGTTTCTCTAAGGCTCTAAGGAAACACAGGGGAGTCTTTTTTTTTTTTTTTTTTTTTTTATTAAGGAAGAATCTGTGTTTATTTGTTGGTCCTTTTAACCCAGGCAACAGCCCAAGCCCAAGTCAGTTAGAAAGGCGTGGGCAGGAGCGATTGGAGGTTATGGAAATTTTTGAAGGTGACTGGGAGGGTGCGGGCAGGGGAAAGCGTGGCGGGGTAAAATTCTGGTATTGGAACCCACACAGAGGCATGGATGGAAAGCTCAGCCCGGACGGAGAACAAGGAAAGAGCCACTAGGCTGCAAGTCCAAGACCTGGAGCTCAAGGGAAGAGGGAGGGGAGGGAGTAAGACAGCAAACCCATGGGGGGGGGGCTTTGCGGGCCAGACCCCCAGAGCTCATGCTCCTGTGGCCAGTTCTGAATGGGGGCCATCCCCCTGAGGAATGGCTCCCGAATTGTCATCAAGCATAAATGAATGAACTCGGACACACAGATCCAAGAACACCAAAAAGCCTGAGTCCAAGGCAGGCCTACTCATCACAACAATAACCACAAAGGGTTAACGGCTGAGAAACACTGAGTGCTGACACTGGATGAACCTCCGTGGGCCTCTTCCGACCACATCCCTAATCCCCACCACAGCCTCTCAAGCACCTTATCGTAGTGACTAGCAGAGGCTAAAGCGGGGAGGCTCAGGAGGTGGCATAGAGCAGCTGCTCAGTAAGACAGACTCTTGAGGAGCTGCTGAATACACTTACCAAGATGACCAGTAGCAAAGCTGGGTCTTGCTGTGTGACCTTGGGGGAGACACACCTCTTCTCTGAGCTTTAAGTCTCCCTGGAAGACAGAAGGGCCCCTTGCTCAAGTAGGATAATGGAAGGGGGGTGGGGTGGATAATGATGAGAATGGTAAAAGACAAGAAGAGATTGTCTTTGTTTGCCAAGACATGGGGTAACAGGGTCAGAGTAAGCCCCCGAACATCAGGACTGCCAAGGGATCTGGCAGGAAGAGCAGTAATGAAGGAATGAATGAAGCGAGAGACAGAGGAGAGCCAGACAGGGGAGCAAGTCACAGAACCCCGTGTGGGCGCGGGATCTGGGGATGCATTCATACGGGCAGAGAGAGGGGAGAGAGAGAAGAGTTGACGCGTAGACCTGGACGTAACTTTTTTATGTTATAAAAAACATTCTTCTTTACCAGACTTACGTAACTGTAACCCCTCTGTTCATCACCTTTATCGTAACAATTTAAACATGTTTACCAGAAAAGAAGATTATCGGGAAGAACAAAAACTTATGGGTAAGAAGGAAAACCGGAATGAGGGAAGCTGGCTCAGAGCCAAGGTAAGTCAAGGGGAAAGAGGCTAAAAATTGCAGCAAGAGGGACTTAAGACAGACTTGGGAAAGAAATGTCAGGAGGGGATATAGACACACAGAAAAGCGACATAAAGATCTCCATGTTGGGTTCTTTTCAAAAGTAAAAAGGGGGTGCTGGGAAGGTGGCTCAGTGGTAGAGTGCTTGCCTTGCATGCATGAGGCCCTCGGTTCAATTCCTCAGCACCACATAAGCAGAAAAAGCCGGAAGTGGCTGTGGTTTAAGTGGTAGAGCGCTAGCCTTGAGCTGAAGAGCTGAGGGACAGCGCCCAGGACCAGAGTTCAGGCCCCACGACCGACAATAAATAAATAAATAAAAAAAAATAAATGCACTTAGCAAACTTTCACACACACACACACACACACACACACACACACACACATACGCTAAAAGGGCCAGCAGGCACCGGTGGCTCACACCTGTCATCCTAGCTACTCAGGAGGCTAAGATGTGGGGGTTCCTGGTTTAAGCCAGCCTGGGCAGGAAAGTCTGTGAGACTTTTATCTCCAGTGAACCACCAGAGACCTAGAAGTAGAGCTCAAATGATAGAGGGCCAGCCTGGAGAGGAGGAAAAAAAAAAAAAAAAGCTCAGATAAAGAGCCCAGGCCCTGAGTTCAAGCCTCAGGACTGGTGTGCGGGAACACACACACACACACACACACACACACACACAGCTAAAAGGGCTACCACATATGGTAGCTTACTCCTGTAATCTCAGCACTCAGAGGTTTGGTGTTCCCTATGTAGGCAGAACTACATAATGAGATCCTGTCTCAAAACAACAACAACAAATCAAGAAGAAAGGGAGGGAGGGAGGGAGGGAAGGAGGGAGGGAGGGAGGGAAGGAGGGAAGGAAGAGTGGAGGGAGGTGTAGCCCCATCACAGCGTGCCCTCCCACCTCTGGCCAGCTTGCTAAGAACCACGCAATGACAGAGCCCCGCAGCCGAGAGGAGGCTTGGACAGCTCTCTGTTCTCAGGCCCCACCCCAGGAGCTGATGGTGGTCCCCCCCCCCCCACCCTCCTGCTGTCCCCTGGCTTGGCCAAGCTGGGTGGGAGGGGATGGGGAGGGCGATGGGCCTCACCATCCTCCAGGAGCAAACTGGTCTGCACTGAGTATTCAGTGTTCGGGAAACGGCAAGGTGGAGGGAGCCGCCCCCCCACCCCCCTGGTGGGGCTCGGGCGGGCATGGGAGGGCTGGGCATGGGCGGTGACACGTTCCGCGGCTGTCTGTCCCCAGCCAGCCCAGGAATGGCCCGACTCCTGCTCCAGCTCACACCCACATACCAACACCCCTGTGTGTGTGCGCGCACACGCACACACACACACACACAGAGGCCGGTGTCCGTCACGTTCCTTTGCACACGCATACCTGTGTGCATGGCACCAAAGCCGGTCTCCCTCACACCCCGTGGGCGGCAGGGCCTGCCACGGGCTGCCAGCTCCTCCCCTCAGATCTCCTAGGACACAAACACGCCCAGCCTCCCTCCCTCCACGCAGAGGGGAGTACCGAGCCTGGGTCCCCCCCACCCCAGCCATGGCAGGCCCTGGCTACTCCTGTCCTTCCCATCTTTCACCCAGCTCCCTGGGGGTCAGTTCTCTGTCTGTGAGCCTGTCCTGGAGGATCCCCAATGCTGCGGTAATTGAGGTCACTCGGGAGCACCCGTTGCCTGCGGCCCCAGGGGCCTATGTACCCCCGACCCCCAGACACACAAGTCCATCAAGTCCTGCCTTCCAGGTCTCAGCCCTGTGGGGCAGCAGTAAGAGATTGGGGAGGGGGTCCCAATTCACCTCAGTCCCCGGGGGTCAGCTGCACCACACATACCTGCGTTCCTAGGTCCTGGGGACACGGCCTTGAGCGTACGGACCCGAAGGGGCAGGGTCTCACACTGCCCGTGCAGAGTCCCATCCACGTGCTTCGGAGGCTGCTCTGTCTCTCGTGTCTGCCTTCTGTCTGTCCGTGGGGAGAGGATCAGAAGCACACAAGCACAGGAGGGGCTGAGACCAAAAGGCTGTGAACCGGGGTTACAACATCCCAACATCCAACCTCAGGAAGCCAAGACCTCTGCCCTCCCCCCCCCCCCCGCCCCCAGCCTCAGCCCCCTCCTTCACAAGCCGGTCACCTTCCTGTGGGCACAGCTGCTCCCTCAGGCAGAGAGGAAGGGGCGCACGCAGCCTGACCTCAGCTCCCCCCAGTCCTGGTCCCCTTCCCCCCACCTCCACCCTTGGGCCAGGTAGGGCTGTCTCTTACTAGACAAGGAGCGCCAGAGCGGCCAACGTCCAGGCTGGACACGGAGAAGCCTGGCAGGGGGGCTGGCCTCCCTGACGCGGGCACAGGAGGAGGGTGAATCACATACTGGACTTTTCCACCCAATACCTGCCCTCAGTGGCTTCCAGCAAAGCCCTGGGCCTCACCAGCCACTGCCCTCTCCCTGGGATTTTCCTAGAGAAAATGCCCAGAGCCACCTTGTCCTGGGGTAAGCTTGGGGGAGGGGGGGAGAGGACCCCTCCCTTCCTGTCCCTCTCCTGTCACCCAGGACCGCAGCCTCAGTTTCCCACCCTGAAAAGGCAGAGCGCAGGTGCTCCGCGTGGCGGCCGTGTGTGTGAAGACCTCGTAAGAGGGGCTGCCTGGTGAGGGGCGCCCCCCCATGCCCTGCTCGGCTCCCAGCCCTCGGGCATTCGCCCTGCCAATGCGCCATGTGTCCCGTGGGCTTCTCAGCACAGAATCTCTTCTCCTCACTGCTCCTGGGTACTGGGGTACAGGGCCATCCCAAGCCCAGTGTTCCCCCTCCTCCCCCCTCCCCCACTTCAAGACAAGATGTGTCTTCTGCTTCAGGGGGGAGGGGAAGTGGTGGGGAGATGGGAAATTTCCCCTTACATCTTCTTCCTCTTCTCTCAGAACTTCGCAGCAGTGGAGGGGTGTGAAGGCAGAATCTTGGGTCTGTAATTTTCCATCAAGTAACCCCCACCCCCAGCCTCTCCCGTGGGGCTCCCCACCAAGGAAAGCAGGTACGAGTCAGTGAAATGGCCACTGCTAAGCATCCACCCCATATCCACCACAGCACCTGTGGCCCGGGAGCCAGTGGAATCCAGGCGATGGGCGGGTGGTAACTCTCCAAGAATGAAAGACTCACACTGTTCTCTTCCGGGGAGTGCAGTTTGATCCCCTCTACCCCCTCTCCCCCCCATAAGCTGCCTCATCCCTCACCCCTTTAACTCTGAGCACCCTCCCTCCCCCCCCCATTCAAGTCCACCCCAACCTCCAATCTCCCAGTACTCACCTCTAGCCCGGTGAATCCGACTCCTGACTGGAAACTCAGGATGCAGGATACTGCCTTCGCACAAAATGGAGCCAAGGCTGGGTTCCCTCCATACTCAGATGAAATCCGGTGACATGCATCGGTGACCTCTCTGTAGCTAAGAAGCACTGCCCACGACCCCCACCCCCAGGATGTTCTCACTGACCTGGCCTTTGCAGCCTTTCGGAGAGGCTGGAGTGGACCCCGTTTCCTGAGCACCGACCTCAGGCTAGGCATGGAGGTGTTGTCTCTTCTGATCCCCTGAGGAGCCTTGAAATGGAGGAGTGATCCCTCCCACTTTTATAGATGAAGACGCTGGGCTGAGTAGAAAGCTAAATGTTTTGTTCCATGTACGAGTCAATGACGGAGCTGGGATTTGAACTTGGGCCTCTCAGTCCCCAAAAATCTAGGCTGGCACTACCGCATACTCTTTTCTAGAACATGCACACTAAATGGATGGGAACCTCTGTATCTTTCTGTATCAATTAATACAGTGTGATCTTAGGGCAAGTACTTCACATTGGACAGATGGATGGATCATAGATGATGGATGGACAGATGATGATGGATAAATAGATGGATGAGGGCTGGGAAGGTGGCTCAGTGGTAGAGCGCTTGCCTTGCAAGCCTGAGGCCCTGGGTTCCATTCCTCAGCACCACATAAGCAAAAAGAAAAAACAGCCGGAAGTGGCGCTGTGGCTCAAGTGGTAGAGCGCTCGCCTTGAGCTGAAGAGCTGAGGGACAGCGCCCAGGCCCTGAGTTCAGGCCCCACGACAGGACCCCCCCAAAAAATATAAATAAAAATAAATAGATGGATGATGGATGGATCTATGGATAGATAGGTGAATGGATATATATAAATGCATGGATGGGTAGAAGCAACTGGAAAACAATAATTCTAGTTGTTTCCCCCCCCTCTTATTTTGCCAGTCCTGGGCTTGAACTCGGGGCCTGGGCACTGTCCCTGAGCTTCTTTTGCTCCAGGCTAGCACTCTACCACTTGAGCAATAGCGCCACTTCCGGCTTTTTCTGCGTATGTGGTCCTGAGGATTCGAACCCAGGGCTTCACGAATGCTAGGCAAGCACCCTACCACTGAACTGCATTCTTAGCCCTTGTTGTCCCTTTTCTAGAGCCTTCTGTTCTTCTGGAAGCAGGGGACAGATGAAGGTGTGGTCTGCTCTCTGGCTTCACGCCATGCAGGACATGAGGCCCCCCAGCTGCATCAGGGCTCTCTCCAGCCCTAGGGCTGTGGGGACAGTGAGGATGTGTCTGAGCGCTCCCCGGGCCTGCAGCTGGGGGGCTGGAGCTGCGGTAAGCTGGAGGGACTTGCTTGGATGGGTCACAGGACGGTTTTCCCTGAACTCTCTGCTGGACTCTATCATATTATGATGGAAGAAGTATTTTTCTCATTTTTTAAGAAAAGAAAACTGAGACCCCGAGAGGGTTAACCTGCCCAAGCTCGTACAGCTAGCAGGCATGAAGGGTCCAAAGGAGGGTGCTTGGCCAGTACACGTTTGTGTACAGATAACAAGGGGCTGGGAAGCCCTGGTGTACCTGTGTGCAAGATCTGACAGCTAGGGCTGGGAAGGTGGCTCAGTGGTAGAGCGCTTGCCTTGCATGCATGAGGCCCTGGGTTCGATTCCTCAGCACCACATAAGCAAAAAGAAAAAAGCCGGAAGTGGCGCTGTGGCTCAAGTGGTAGAGTGCTAGCCTTGAGCTGAAGAGCTGAGGGACAGTGCCCAGGCCCAGAGTTCAGGCCCCACGATCTGACGGCTCAAGGCAGGGCCCAGTGGGCTCCGTACTCACTAAGCGCTTCCCACAGCCATGGGCATCTTCTCAGAACTCCGCAGCTCCCCGACTCTGTGCTCAAGTTACCTGCTGCCTTTCTGCTCTAACGAGTGCGGCCTCTGCGTGTGACAGGTACCCGCTTCCTTCCTCTGGAACTGCTGGGATCCAGGCCTGATCCTTTCCAGTCAGGGAAAGCGAACACCAAGTCCAGGGCCAACCCTACCCTTGGCCAGCCATACTTCCCGCTTCCCCGCCTTGGCCAGGCAGAAGGTCTCCTCCCCGGTAGCCATGGCCCAGGTAAGACGGGGCCAGCTCGCACACCCTGCATCTCCTCTGAGCCCTGTCACAAACCTGTGCAGGTGGCACGCACACTCTCACTCACCACCTGGAAAATGAACACAAATTCCGATGAGTAAAGACACGCAGTGTGAGCTAGACACACAAGCCCGGACCAGCAACCTATTCCTTGCACTATTTCCTGATCACTATTTCTTGTGTACCAATGGCTGTTTTTTTTTTTTTTCATATTGTGTTCCACCACTTCACCATTTCCGTCACCAAATCCCCCCTACATATCTTCCTGGGCTCAGCAGACTCTTGTGCCTTTGATCACCCCCAGTGATTGACAGATACTACATCCCTAGAGCCATCTTCCAGACCACCCGAATGAAGCCATCACGCTCCCTTCCTGTGCCCCAGCCTTTGATGGCATTCGCCATGGGTTGTTTATGGGGTTGGGCCCACGGTGTTGGTGGGTCCCCACGGAGCGGCCTTCCTGGGAACACTGTCAGATGATGCAGATGGTGGGGGAATGTGGTATCCCGAGTTTTGGCAAGCGACTCCTAAGGATCTACTTCTCCCCTAGAAGACCGTGACCGAGCCTGGCACATCTGAGCCTCGTCCAACCAGTCAGTCACTCCTCTGGAGAGCGGCCCAGGTTAGCTCTCAGGGAGGGCCGCTGCTGTCATTATTCTTTCTCCCTGAATTTTTCCCAACTCCAAGAAATCCAAACTCGGAGACATGGAGAAGACCTCTGTGCATTCCCCCCAAACCTGATGAGTGAGAAAGCCAGCCAGGGAAACCCCGGATGACAGCAGCTCTGAGTCGCAGGGGACGTGTACTGTGCGGGGGACAGGCAGACCCAGGCTTAGCCCAGTGAGCCGTGCAGCTGTGTGTGTTCAAACATCTCCACAAACACAGCTGCGGCTGCGGCGCCTGTGGGACCCCCCCGGGGCCACGGCAGCAGGCAGGATGGGGCTTTCCTTCCTCCGTCCCCTGCAGCCGCAGCTCCAGGATCTGTCTGGGCTGCTCAGGCCCCACAGTGGAGCCACAGTGCCACCCTCTTGTGGCCACAGCTGGCGGCGACAGCACCGGGTCCGGTTGCAGGCCTGTCCCTGGAGGGCAGGGTCCCTCTCCCGGCCTTGCTGGGGTAGTGTTTTCCTCCACTAAGCCTCCCCTCCCCAGACCTACTTGGGGCCTGCAAGGGCGTGGCTGGCAGCCCTTTCCAGCCCCGGGGGTGGGCACACACAGTGTGGGAATGTGGGCATGGAGGAAGCTACCCGCCTCCTTCTTACAATCAGATGCTTCACCTTTCCCTCCATCTCCCTTCCAGGATGAGGAGGAAGAGGAAGGAGGAAGAGGAGGAGGAAGAGGAGGAGGAGGAGGAGGAGGGGGAGGAGGAGGAGGAGGAGGAGGAGGAGGAGGGAATGATAAGGGAAGCACAGGGAGCCGCATGGCCGCCTCCTCCCCTCCATGGTCTGGTGAAGGAGGGTTTCCACGTGGCCCTTGCCTCTCCCTGCACCCCCCCCCCCCCCCGCCAGGCCGCATCAAACACCTCCCGCCGCCGCGTGGCCCACGGGAATCCACGGAGGAAGGCACGAGGCCGAGGCAGAGACCAGGCCGGACTGCAAGCGGTGGTGGGAGGAAGACGGGTTTAATGGCACCGGCGGGAAGGAGGCCCAGCGGCCAGCCACACTGTCGCCCCTGCAGCGCTGCGCTCCGGGGGCTGTGTGTCACTGTCGGGGGCCACCTCTGGAGTGGGGGCAGTGGAGGTGGGAGGGACCCCTGCCCCAGCTCACAGGGTGGATTGGAAGATATCCCCCGCTTCTGTCCTTTCTGCCCCGGGTGGATGGCGGGGAGCAGAAAGAGCACCGAGGGCTGCCGCGGCCTGGGCCGCCATCCCCTCCCCGCCAGGCAAACTGGCGGCATGGCCACGGGCGGGCCTGTCCCTCAGCAGTGAGACTCCAGCTCTGTGAGTCTGAGAAGAGACGTCCTGGGCGTCAGGGGGGTGGGGGGTCCTGCCACGTTCTGCCGGGGCAGGTCCTCGGCTGGGCACAGGAGCTGGCGGAGTCTCTGCAAGGACAGTGGAGTGGCCATCGTCTCGTCCGTCCATCTCTCCGGGGACACGGGCTCCTGCCCCCTGCAGGCCGCCCAACCCGCCTTCCCCCCCCCCCCGCCCCCCCCCCCCCCCGCTCCTTTCCGGCCTGCCTCCCTCCCTTTCTTACCTCCCTGAAGGGCCCCTTGAGGGTGCTGAGCCTGTAGACACCCCAGACGGGAATGCAGATCATGGAAGACAGAGCTAACAGCCAGCCTAAGAAGTCACCCCACCAGGGGTAGGTGTATTTGTTGTTGTAGGTCAGTGGGGTATACTTGATCAGCGAAAACATGAAGGTGGCCTGGGGAGAGGAAGGGCTTGAGGGGGTGGGTCCCCTGCCCTCCCCGCGCAGCCCCCACCCCACAGCTGCCTGCTGGGGCTCCGTGCACTTCAATCTCAATCCTCCAACCTCAGCCTCCTGAGTAGCTGGGATGACAGGTGTGAGCCACTGGTGCCTGGCCCCCATCCTACTTTTTGTCCAGGACAGAACACACACACACACACACACACACACACACACACACACACACACACACTCAGAGTGGGGGTGAGGAGGGGGTCCAGGACTTCTCTCCCCTCCCCTTTCCTGACAATCCGATGTAGACTTGGAGTGGTAGATGTCAGTTCCAGTGGAGGGTGAATGAAAAGCTATACCTCAACTCCTAGGAAGAAGTCCATTTTGGAGCCAAGACTCTCCCTCCTGAACACCTGGCTGTATCCCTGGGGGCTTTTCCTTACCATGCACACAGCTGGGGTGAAAAAGAGCCAGCAGTATTTGATCAGCGGCCATGGCCTGTATCCAATCATATCTTCAATGTTGTCGTAGAAGCGCCCGGCCCCTGCCACGAAGAGCACAAGGAGAGGGGAGGAAGGTCCTTCTTCAGAGTCTCAGGAATCGGAAGGTGGGGGTGGGGGTGGGGCCCACAGCCTGGGACAGGCCAGGACCATAATCAGAAGGTAGCATGGCTGCCTTTGTATAAATGACAGGGGGAAGAATCTGGTGTGGGGGCCCTGACTCTGCTTTCGGAGGGTGTTTAAAGGCAGGAGGTGTGTATAGACAGGTGACGGCCCCACCAGAGCTGGTCTAGGTGTGGTCATCACTGGCCAGGCCCTGCAATGGTGAGAGACCACACGGAAGAGGTCTCCAGTGGGTGGAGTCCTGGAAAAGATGCCGGTGTCTCCCCTTGGTCTAAGAGGTTCTGGGGCTGGGGGTGGAGGGGAGAGAACTGGGGTCTGGATCCAGGGGGAAAGCCACTCACCGTAAATCCAAGCCACACAGAGGGACTCGAAGATGGCCACGAACAGGAGGCACATGCCGCTGGCCGCGTAGTAGTCAAAGAGCTGGAACACGTACATGCCCCCCTGCATGGGCGGAGCAAACAGGTGGGGTGGGCCCTGGTGCCCCTCAGCCTCACACCTTTGGGGTGCAGAGCCCAGTTGGCAAGGACCACGGGGCAGGACGGGGGGGGGGGGGGACACACAGGTCCTAAGAGGACATAGATGGTAGACCTGGACACTAACTTCTCTGTTATCACTGTGGGAGGCGGGATCGGGTGAGGACTTGTGGTTGGTCCACTGCCCTGCCTCTCCTTGGAATGTCGCTGGGCCCCGGGGTCCCTCCCTCCCTGCCTAAGAAACCATGGGCTCTCTTTCTTCCCAGCCGATGAACCTCCTGCAGACTCTTCATACATCTTCGCTTCCCCTGGAGCCAAAATGGGGCTGGTGGGAGGGCGGGGGACTAGAATCCTAGAACCACAGCCGCGTGCCCCGCCTGGTGAGGGGCTTGGCCCCCCCCCCCCCCCCCCCGTTCCCTTTCCCCACTAGCCTCTCCCTCAGGTCCCCGCTTCCCTGGCCGGCTGCTCACCTCTGTGACCATGATCAGGCCGACCAGGAAGGAGAACACAGCCACGGCGAGGATGAGGAGCTCCCTCCGGTTTTTCTTGCGGAATATCCTGGGGTGCAGGTCCACCACCGCCGTTGCCAGGCTTTCTACACCCACAAACTGATGAGACGGCAAAAGGATCAGAGGGGAAGGAGAGCTCCCACAGAGCCCTGCCGGCTGGCTCACAGTGCGCTCTGCTCCCGCTGTCCGTCCATCCACCCCTCGCCCTGACCCCCCCTGTCCTGGCCTCCCTTCTCCAGGCTCCTGCAAAGTGCCTCTGGGTCCCCCAGAAGGATCACGTCCAAACTTGTGCTCAGTCCCCAGCTTCCTAAGGTCTCTTGGGGCAGAAGGCTCAACCTGGTATTGTCTGCTCCCCCTTCTGATACCTGGCTATCTAGTCCCAGGAGGACCACCATGAAGAAGAAGCAGCAGGACCACAGAGGCGAGAAAGGCAGCATCACCACAGCCCGAGGATAGGCGATGAAAGCGAGGCCAGGGCCTACGGGGGTCAGGGGTCAGGGGTCGGGGGAGGGCAAGGAACACAACCCAGGGCCTAAGCCAGTTTCTGGTCTCTGTGATCCCTGAGCCTCCCCGGATGGGCCACGGAATCACAGAGCTGGAAGAAATTCTACCCCACAGTGCCCTTCGCCCCCACCAAGAGCGCCACCCAAGCCTCTACCGGTGCCTGAATTCCTAAGGTGCCACCACCCAACCTGGATCGCAGATCCAAGATGGCCCCCGCCCCCCAAACCAGAAGTTTCAGACTTAGACTGAGCTCAGGAGCCAGCAGGCAAAATGAATCTCTGCGAGGCTCCCCCCGGGGGCCCCCGCGGAAGTGGCCGGGCCTGAGGGGAACAGGCCAAGTCTGCGTTTACCCAACAGATCGTGGTGGGTCAAAAGCGCCGCGTCTAACCCGAAGCCGCTCTCACCTGACTCAGCCACTTCAGAAATGGGCACGCCTTGCTCCTGAGACATGAAGCCCAGGATGGAGAAGATGGCGAAGCCAGCCAGGAAGCTGGTGCCGCTGTTGAGGAAGCAGAGTGCGATGCAGTCCCTGTGGGGAGCACAGGCCTGGTCAGAAGGGGGCTGCTCGAGGCTCCGGCTCCCCGGGGGCAGCCTGGCACCTTTCCTGGATCGTTTTTTTGGTTAGTTGTGGGGCTTGAACTCTGGGCCTGGGTGCTGTCCCTGTGCTCTTCAGCTCAAGGCCATCGCTCTACCTCTTGAGCCACAGTGCCGCTTCTGGTTTTCTAGTGGTTTATTGGAGATGAGTCTTACAGACTTTCCTGCCCAGGCTGGCTTTGAACTGTGACCCTCAGATCTCATTCTCCTGAGTAGCTAGGGTGACAGGCGTGAGCCACCGGCGTCCGGCCCTTCCCTGGATCTTAGAAAGGGCCTCGGGGACTCTGAATCTACTGCTCCAAATGGGGATGGGGGGCTTCAAACTGGTGGGACTCCCTGGTAGAACTCGGGGAGCTCAGAGTGTTGTCTCTGCCCCATTTCCTCCCTCCCGCCCCATCCCCAGCTCAGTCATGGACCTGGTTCTCAAAGGAATCGGCATAGGCTAGGCGTTAGTGGAACAATGACACCCATAATCCCAGCACAAGGGGAGGCTGAGGCAAGGAGGATCCAGAGTCCAAGGCTAGCCTGGGCTTAATCAGCTCCCACACAACAACATCAGCAATAAACAGTAACAACAACACTAGTGAAGTTGGCTTCTGTTCTCTGAGCAGAGCCAGGCAACACTGGGGAGAAGACAGCAGGGGAGGAAAGGCCTGTGGCAGACGTAGCTAGGGTAAGTATTTGACGCCCCCAGGCCCAGTTCCCAGGCTGAGCTACCAGGGCTTGGCAATGCTAGCACTCTGGGCAGGGTTAACCTTGATCTTCCAGCCAGTCACAACCATTGAGCAATCTCCCTGTTCCTCCTAAAGTCTGCTCTTTTCACCTCCGAGTGGCTAGCGGGGCGCTAGAAGGTGAGGTGGGGGTGGAGTGGACCGGGTGTATCGCCCCTAGCCTAGCCGGAAGGGCAGGGGAGGTGCAGGCTGAGGCTCTGCACCGCCCACCCCATGGCAGTCACCTGTAGCAGTTGTTGTGGTACTTGTTGTAGCTACCCAGGGCCGTCAGGCACCCCAGACAGAGGGCGAAAGAGAAGAAGATCTGGGTGCCCGCATCCATCCACACCTGCAAAGGGAGGAGAAAGCTGAACTCCAGGAAGGCCCGGCCACGCCCTGGCAAGGGGGTGGGGAGAACTCTGTTCTCAGCCAATGGGAGCCTGGGTCCTTGCGTGGAGTTTCTCAGGCACTACCAGGGTGGCAGAGGAACTAAGAGCTCAAAGGAAAAGACGCTGAGGAGGGGATGGGAGGGAAGGACAAGGATCTAGGTTTGAGGGAGGTGGAGGGTCCAGTGTCTGCTCATGGAAATAGGCCGGGGTTCTGTCTCCACTTTTTCCTCCGCTACCAAGTGTCACGGCAGTGTGACCCGTGGGCGAGGAGTCTCTAAGGGTGGGAGGCTTCGATGTCAGGGTCAGCTGGAAGGTGGAGCTTTGTCCCTCCTGAACCCTGGCTCTCCACTGGGGCCTCCTTATTATCTCAGCTGGCTCATCGGCCGTGCCTGTGGGGGTTTAGATCTCCCAGCTAGAAAAACATCCTGAAGAGAAAGGATGTGCAGAAAGGGGCCAAGCTGAGCGGCAGGAGGGGGTGTGCTGCGGCTGTCCCCCCCTCCCCTCCAGGCCCCCGGCTTGCCCACCTCCGAAGACAAGCACCACCATCAGGCTGCAGGTGCGGACGTGGCCAGGGCAGGCATCCTGCGCTCCTAGCTGAGAGGACACCCCATCACCCCATCCATGCCTTCGCCCAACCCCCACCTCCGCCAAGGCCCCCAAACAGACTCCTGCTTTCCACTTACCACCAACAGCACAGGCTGATCCACACACACAGTCCCTTCCTGCCTTCTCCTGCCCCCCCTTTCTCAAGCCTTCACCCCTTCCTCTCCCAGGGTCAGCTCAACCCACGTGTCCATTCGTCACACAGCAGGGCCTGGGCCGGGGGCTGGGGGAGGGGGGCGCCCTAAGCAGGCCGAGCACCTCCGGGTCTGAGCGACTCTTCAGCCAGCATTCCCCATTGAAAATGCCGAATCTCAAAGCCAGGAGCACAGCTCAGAAAGCATACATCTCCAAAACTTCCTAGTAGGCCTCATGACCCCTAACATCTGGCGCTGGGGGACCCAGCCAGGGAGCCCCCTCTCGCTACATTCCTATGTCTACAGGCCCAAGGACCGAGTGGGGAGAGACAGCGCACGAACTGGAGAGTGTCTCCAGCTCCCCCCCATCCTGCTCCCCGAGGAGCCGCCACCAGGGAGAGGAGTCAGAGGAGGAGGGTGGGGGGTACAGAGCAATGGGGGAAGGTCTCTGAACCGGTCTGGCCGCTCCTGCCGAATGTTGTGCTCAGTCCCTACCCCAGGAACATGGAGGAACCTTCAGGAACCTTCAGGAACATGCAGGGGCCTTCAGCACTGTCCTGTGGGCCTTCCTACCTCCTGTAGGTCCTCAGGAGTTGGGAGGCCTGGCAGCATGGGCCCTGAGCCCATCCCCAAGGCCTCCCCCCAGCAAGGCCAGGGCTCTGGCCCAGGTAGGTGCATCCTGGTGGTGAGCGCACAGCCCTCTGCCCCGTGCCCAGATTGGACGCCCTCTGCATCCGGTGGGGGCTCCGTCCCCGGGATGACCGGGGGTGTGACCCGGGGCTGGGGCAGAACTCATTAGGAGTGAGCCGTGACTTGGCTGGGTCACCTCACGCAGCAGGAAGCCAGGGGAGGAGAGGTTACTGAGAACAGAGGACCCCGCAGGAGGACCGGAGTTGGGAGCTCAGGGGGTCCCGTGTGCTGCCTTATGACCAAAGCCCCCTTGCTGGGAGCTTGGCAGGCCCAGGACTCTCAACAGCTGTGGCTCGACAAGCCTGCTGCGCTGGGGGACAGAATGGGGTCAGAGGGAGGTGGAGGAACACGGAGGGCAAGATGTCCCCCCCACAGGCCGCCCAACCCCGCTCATTCCAGAAGCCCCAGATTCCAGAACCAAACTGGGATGGGTCTTCAGCTGGGGGAGGCGGCTGGGCAAGGCCGGCCAAGGCAAAAGCAAGGACGGAAAACCCTTGTGAAGGGACAGAGAGCTTTAGATGACCCGCAAGAGTCCTTTCCACCTTCGGGTCAGGCCATGGCACACGATGACGGAAGAGCTCACGGGGGCCCAATTCCTGACGTCACCACTAGCTGTCGGATCTCAGGCAAAGCACTGCACCTCTCTTTTCTCATCAGAAAAAAGGGGTACGGTAACAAAATCAGGCACACAAATTTCCCGACATAGAAACATAAACAGAAGCTTCCCCATCCCACCCTCTAGAACAAGAAAAAGCAAATAAGTCACGCGCCGGTGGCGCACACCTGTCATCCCAGCTACCCAGGAGGCTGAGACCTGAGGATCACAGTTCAAAGCCAGCTGGGGCAGGAAAGTGTGTGAGATTTGTTATCTCCAACGAACCGCCAGAAAACCAGAAGTGGTGCTGTGGTTCAAGTGATAGAACGCAAGCTTGGAGTGAAAAGTTCAGAGATAGCACCCAAGCCCTGAGTTCAAGCCCCAGGACTGTCAAAAAAACAAAAACAAAAAAAACCAACTTGCAAATGATGCATAATAGGCTTTGTGAAAGATCGATCATGGAGGCCAAGAGAGCAGACTACAACACACAGAACCCACTCCCTCCAATACACTAGTTTGGGGTTCTGACCGGTCCCCACCCTTTCCTAAGTATCTGTCAAAGGAGGCTTGCCACTGAGCCAGGGTCTGTGGAAAGGTGAAACTGGGCCAAGTCTCAGTCAAGTCTGGGCAGACCCCGAGCAGACCACCCTGCAGCCAATAACGAGATGCCATCGATTTCAAGTAACAATCACAGCAACAACAAATGATCAGCTATGTCTGATCCCCGGGTTCAGACTTCCCCTTTACAATTCGGCACGGCTCTTTGGACACCCTATCAATCCCCTGCCCGTACCCATCTACCAAACCTCACAGGAATGAGAAGTCAAGCAGACTGAATGAGGGCTGGGGCTGGGACCCTGCCACCCTGGAGGGTCAAGCCCAGGAACCCAGGGAAGGTAGCAACCTGTCCCAAACGCACAGCAAGCCCGGCAGAGGCCCCCCTGGCTCCTCACGCCCAGCCTCCATGCCTGGCGGAGAGAGAAGCCCTGGGTCTTAGCACCTTTCTCAAGTACCAGGCGAATGCCAGCTGGATCTTTCCCGCTTCCCAGGGAGTGCCAACTAGATTCAATTAGGGCTCTGGCGGGGTGCCCCGCCCTGCAGGTGCGGCTCAGCTCACTGATGACAAAGGCCTGGCTCCAGCAGGGGCCCAGGGCCTGGCTGCTCTTGAAAGAGCTCCCTCCCACCGCCTCAAAGCAGGCGGAGGACAGGCGGGCTCTGCGGCCTGCAGCCAGGGAGGGCTGGCAGGATGGTGGCGAGGCTGGCACCCCAGTGCTTACAGCTGCTCCTGCAGAATCCCCCGTCCTTCTGAACGCTCAGAATTATAGGCGGCCTGGTCTAGCCACATGGTGCGCTAGAAGCTTACCGAACACCGCACCTCAAACAGACCTCCAACACAAGTGCTGAGTGAACAGGTTGAGGGAGAAACACAGGGGAGAAGATGGGGACTTGGTCTTCAAGAGATCATACAGTGTGGGTGTGCGGGGCTGTCACCAAGCAGCCCCAGTTCCAGTTGTAGGTGTCAAGACAGGAAATTCTTAAAGCTCTAGGCCTCTATTTATGTCATGTCCTCCTCCTCCTCCTCCTCCTCTTCCACCTCCTCTTCTTCCTCCTCTTCCGCCGC
Organism: Dipodomys spectabilis; assembly: GCF_019054845.1. NCBI lineage: Eukaryota > Metazoa > Chordata > Mammalia > Rodentia > Heteromyidae > Dipodomys > Dipodomys spectabilis. Next base: position 153,981 of record NW_024871349.1, on the reverse strand, counting down.
CTCCTCCTCCTCTTCCCCCTTCTCCTTCTCCCTTCCACCCAACTTTCCCCCATTCCTCAGGTAGACTTTTTTTTGATCAGTCATGGGGCTTGAACTCTGGGTCTAGGGTCCCTGAGCTCTTCAGGTCAAGGCTGGTGCTCTACTACTTGAAGCACAGCACCACTTCCAGTTTTCTCACAGACTTTCCTGCCCGGGCTGGCTTTGAACAGTTATTCTCAGATCTCAGTCTCCTGAGTAGCTAGGTTTACAGGCGTGAGCCACCAGTGCCCGGGCCCCCAGATAGACCTTGAATTGCAATCCTACTACCTCTGGCTCCAGAGAAGTTCACTTTTTTTTTTTAAGACAACGTATCATCTACCTTTGCCTAGGCTGGCTTTTGAACTTCCTGTCTCTACATCCTAAGAAGCTGGGATTATAGGCATGTGCTACCACGCCCAGTTCTAGGTCTCTATTTCTTTCTGTGCAAAATGAGGATAGCCCATGCATTTGCTGTGAGGATAAGCAGAAATCATGCTTGCAAACTGTGTAACAGCGTCACAGATATAGCAAGACAGACCCCAGTGGTTGTTCCAAAGCCACACATTCTGGAACTCCCTCCCTCCCCCCCATCCCCCTCTCCCCCCTCTCCCTATCCCCCCCCCTCCTTTTTCTCTTTCAGCCTAGCCTGCCAGACCACATCCCCTGTGCTCTGGGCCCTCCCTGCAGGCCAGGGTGAACTTTGGCTCCCTTCTGAAGCAGATCTAGGTCTTCAAGGTCCTCCCACGGCCTCCTGTTTTGTGACCCAAGCAGCCGTCACAGCCCTCTGGTCCCAGACAAGCCAAACGGCTCCCTTCTCATTCACGAAAGGAAGATGCCCCTTGCAGGATGCACTCCCTACTTGCGGGGTGCCCCTTGAGGCTGCAGAAGGCTCTCTGGTCTAAGGGAGTGGGGGTTCTCAGGTGGAGCTTGCCTCACTCCCAGTGGGCTTTGCCAGCTTTCAAAATGGCTGCCAAAGAGGAGCCCAGAAGCCATTCTATCAGGGGCCCCTGCCCAGGCCTTGTGCCCCAGGCCTGGCTCCACACACCCTCCAGTCTACCCACCAGCGGCAGCGCCCCTCCTGGGGGCCCAAGGGAGGAAGGGTGGGAGGGGGAAGAGGGAGATTGGAAACTTAACACCAGCCCAGTTGGTATGGGGAAGGGTGGGGAGCTGGGGGCCTGGGAGGGGGGAATGTGGCCAGAGGGAGGGCAGCAGAGGGCAGAAGGAAGGGTGGGCTGAGGAGGAGAGCTCAAGAAGAAATGCAGAAAGATAGGAGAATGGGGGGGGGGCAAAGAGACCCAGGTAAAGGCATTTAGTGACTTATTTCTAGTCTCCAAGAAATATCGCCAGAGGGCTCAGGCTTGCCTGGCAGCTGTGGACCAAGGAGGGGCCACAAAGATCTGCTTATCCCCGCCCCCCCAACCTTGGGGAAGGATCCAGGAGGCGCCCAGAGAAGGGAGGGGGCCTGGGGTTCAAGAGGTGGTCCCTCAGCTCTGTGGCCTCTTACCTGGGGATCCCACAGCCGTGTGATGTTGGGGTACAGGTAAAACTGAATTCCTTGGGCCGCCCCAGGCAGTGTCACCCCTCGAATTAACAGAACCACCAGCATGAGGTAAGGGAACGTGGCTGTGAAGTACACCACCTGGTAGGGAGGGCGGAGGGAGGGAGGGAGGCAGGGCGCGGTGAGGAAGGAAAGGAGGGAGGGGGACCCTGGCCCCGCGTGGGGGGGGGCACATTGGCAGCTCTGCTCCAGCTGCCCTCTGGTCCCCCCCCCACAGCTGTCCACGTCCATCTCCCAGCCACACCACGCCTCCCACCCCCACCCCCCTCCAGCTTAAAATACTGGCTGCCTCTAGGAATAAGTCTCATAGAGGAACTGACTGGAGCTGACACGCAAAGGGTGTCAGGAACGAAAAAAAAATCTTTAACACATGATTCCTTCCTCCAGAGTTGAGATGCTTAGTGCACACACACAGACAGCCGGATTAGGAAGGAAGCCTCTTCCGAGGCCTCCGGGGCAGGAGTCCAGAAAGAGCCTCTGGGACCGCCCCGTCCAACACGTCAGGCTCAAGGCAAAGACGCTCCCCACGTCTTAAGCTAGTTGAGAATCATTCTGAGGTAACGGAATTGTTATTACTGTCACTATTATTGTTATTAATTTTGGTGGTAGCGGGGTTTGAGTTCGAGGGCTCGTGCTGGCTAGACCTAGCTCCTGCCCTGCTTTTGAACCACTTTCGTTTTGAGGTAGGGTCTCACTGCCCACCTGAGTCGCAATCTATTTTAGGCTTCCCGTTGCTGGGATCAAAGGCACATATCACTTTGTCCAACTTCCCCTGGTGGAGGTGGGGGGGCTCTCTTTCCTGTCCAGGCTGGTCTTGAACCCTGATCCTCCCATTCACAGCTCCAGGAGGGAGCCATGAAGCGTATGTGTTTAGTGCCACGCTCACAAGCACACCGATCCAGAGATCAAATCCTTCCCCAGGTGGCCTTCCTGCCTTTTTCTCTTGGTTCATTTCCCAGAAGTACTTGGGGTTCAATTCAATCGAGAGAGGCAGCCACGCCTAATCTTTGCTGTGTCACCCCCCCTCCCGTCCCTCTGTCCCCTTTTTATGGGGGACCCAGCCACAGGAACTCCAGGAAGGGTGGGCCATGTGGCACCGAAGGGGGAGGGGGTGGGGGGCCCAGGCTACCAGCACAGACCTTGCCCGTGGACTTGATCCCCTTCCAGATGCAGAAGTAGCAGGTGACCCAGGCCAGCAGGAGACACAAGACCATCTCCCAGTGCAGGGCCCCCATGTGCTGGATGCCATCCGTGATCTTCAGGACCCTCCTCCTGGAAGTGGGGGGTCCACTTTGCAGGCCTCACATCTTCCCCTCCCTCCTTCCCTTCCTTGCTCCCTCCCTCTCCCTTCGCCTCTCCTCCCTTCCCCTCTCCTCTCCCTTTCCCCTCCACGCTTCTTCTCTCTGGCTTCTTCCCAGCACGCCAGGGAAGCCGCTGTCACTGAGTCACCCCACAAAGTTCCCCCAAATGTGTCTTGTGCTGACCATGGCGGACCCTACAGAAGCAAGGCGCCAGGCGAAGGGCCAGGAAAGGAGTGGAGAATCTGCTCCCCCCTCCCCGCCCCCCGCACAGGCCCACAGTAAAAATGGGACGAGGGTCTCACTTACTCCCAGAACTCAATCACTGGGGAGGTGGCGTTCTCCGAGGTGACGTTCAGGGAGCCATTGGTCTTCTGGAACTCGACGCAGTTCTCTGCCGCCCGAGTCCCGGGGAAGGAAGGAAGAGAAGGATCATCAGTCAAGACTCAGGTGGGGAGTCCCCAGGGCTGACCTGGCCTCTTCCCCACACTTTCTCCGGGGGCCTGTGTGTGTGTACACATCCCCGTGGACGCTGTTCAACATTAGGAAAGGTTCTCCAAGTGCTAGCTGCTCAAAGCGAGCGGATGATCCCAGAAGCAGGCCTGAGAAAGCACCGCCTTTGAGGCAGGGGAGCATGCCTTCTGGCTTGGTGCAGGAGCAAGGTCAAGACCCTGGCGGGGTTCGTTACCCTCTGGGTACCAGCTGAGCGGCCATCGGTAAGTGACAACCAGGTTCTCTAACCACCCCTGCCCTACTTCCGGTATGGGTGCATCTTTTAGGATCGATGGAGGATCACAGGCAAACATGGGAAGGGTGCCGGTGGCTCCCGTCTGTAATCCCAGCGACTCAGGAGGCTAGATCTGTACCACTCTACCCTCTTGGGCGCCGCTAGCCCCTGGATACACTAGGCACGGTGTACCTAGGGACTAGCACTCACCACTTTCCCCCTCTGCCTTCAAATCTTTATCTCTATAACGCCTCGTCTGACCACCCCTACCTCAAATCACATCCCACTCCCAAAATGTCCAGACCCCTTCCCGCTCAACCCTCTGCAGAGAATGGGCTCCTGGGCAGCCCACCCTGGATACTGCGTTGTCGTTACTATCTGTGCATTAGTCCGTGGCTCTCATACCGAAGGTGGTCTGCCCAGGCTGGTAGAGCAGAAGTCAATTACTACCATGAATTAGATCGATGACATACAAAACAGCCAATTCCCTAATTAAGCTCAGATAAACGATAAGTCTGAAAGACCTAGAATAGTATCAGAAATAACAAGGAACAAAGAAATGGCCATGTAAGAGACACATATATCAAGCTGGCTATGGTCCAAACTTAATATGGTCCAAAATTAATAAGTAGCTGAGCAACATGTTTTTAAACAGAAGTCAATTCTAGTTGCCTAAATTGTGAGCTACATGCATTTTTGTCTGTGATGCTGGTGAACTCCTGTTTTCATTTTCATTCTTTGATAGCAATACTGAAGATTGAACTCCAGATCTCGGGTTTGGTAGGCAGACGCTCTGCAACTTGAACCATACCTCCAGCCCCTTTTACACTGATTTTAATTTTTATTTTTTTCTTGATTTATTTCATTGGTGGTGGGGCTTGAACTCAGAGTCTGGGCACCGACCCTGAGCACTTTTGCTCAAGGCTAGTACTCTACCAATTTGAGCTACAGCTCCGTGTCCAGTTTTCTGGTGGTTCATTGGAGATAAAGAATCTCATGGACTTTCCTGCCTGGGCTGGCTTTGAACTGCTGTCCTCATATCTCAGCCTCCTGAGAAGCTAGGATGACAGGTGTGAGCCACCAGCGCTTGGCTGTACATGGATTATATTAAGGTCACACTTGAGGCCTGGGAAGACTTGCCTGGTCTGTGCTCCTCCTACTTGTGTTTCCCCATGTCCCTGGGGATAACAGGTACATGCCTCCAGGACCAGCCATTGGTTGAGACGAAGTCCTCATAAACTCCCCCCCCCCCCCCTCCGCTCTGACTGGCCTTAAACCATGATCCTCCAATCCCTGTCTCTGAGGTAGCCAGGATGAACAGGTGTGAGCCAGGGTGCGCAGCCCCTACCCCTTCCTCTTATTATTCTTGGTGGAAATTCTCTGTGAATCTGGGCTACAGGCTGCCTGGGATACAGGGCCAACCTCACTGCCGGTCTACATGGCAGATCAGGAGGAAGCCGTAGGATCCTGGGAGACAACCTCACCTGTGTTCCACTCATGGTGACAGCTTCCCCAGGGGAGGTCAGTAGTGAAGCTGCTGAAGAGGTAGAAGAAGGCCCAGGCCAGGACAACAATATAGTAGGTATCGAGGAGAATGATGATTATCTGAGAGGCGTACCCGATGCCTGGTGGCAGGAGAGAGGACTGGCTATAGAATGTGGCCGGGGGCACCCAGCCCTGTTGGGAAGGGGCTTTGGCTTCACCATCAGTGTCCTCAAGGACCGAGACTCGCACCCCAGCTCCAGGAATGGGTCTCCTGGGTGCGAGTGGCCTCTCAGCCCGCTCCCTGCACCTTCCCATCTTTGTCAGATTCTGAGAGTTCACGGTTCTGAGTTCTTCTAAACCTACATGAGGTTATCTCCATGATTCCAAGGGCTAATGATCCCCAGTGTTTTGTCAGCACAAGTAAGGGATGGAGACAGCCGGTTTGTGTGGGAAAAGAACACGAAGTCACGGTCTCATATGCATGTAGAACAGATACAGCGAAGGTAGTTCCCTGCGCTACTGGTTGAACCATCCTTGCCTCTATTTCTCCCTCATCCTCTCATGGGCCAGGTGGCGAGTGTAGGGTGTAGCCCACAAGCCAAAGGCTTGCTGTGGAGCCCCAGTATCTTCTTGTCTTTGTGTAGAATGTGCTTCTTGCTCAGCCATTGCGGATGAGCAATATCGTGGGGGAGGAGGAGGATGCCTGGGAATGGGGCACACAGGTACTTACCCTCAAACAGAGGGCAGATCTTCCTCCAGGCTGTGATGCCCCCCTGACTAGTGTACTGGCCCAGGGCTGTCTCCAAGAAGAAAATGGGAATGCCACAGGTGAAGAGGAAGATGAGGTAGGGGATGAAGAAGGCACCTGCGGGTAGAAAACACATGATCTCTCACCTCTCAAAACCCTGCTCAGGGTCCCACAACCCCCTTGCTCCTGTGTTAGCCAGAACCCCAGCAGATAGGGGAACATGCAAAACTGCAGCAGATGCTGGGCGCCTGCGGCTCACACCTGCAATCCCAGCTACTCAGGAGGCCGAGATCTGAGGATCATGGTTTGAAGCCAGCCTGGGCAGGAAAGTCCATGAGCCTCTTTTTCTCCAATTAAACACCCCCAAAAGCCAGAAATGGAGTTGTAGCTCAAGTGATAGGGTGTTAGCATGAGCAAAAAAGCTCAGGGACAGTGCCCAGGTCCTGAGTTTCAAGGATCAACACACACACACACACACACACACACACACACACACACACACACACACACACACACACCCTTGCAGCAGACATCTTACTGGACCATGGGCAGTGCTCTATGGTCACCAAGGTCCCTAGGAGCCCTTTTTCACCTGCAGTTTCAATCTCCACTGAATATCAATTGCTGACTGAGAGTAGCATGTCACTCGAAAAACACGTCACAAATTCATTGACTGATAACTACCTGGGAGCATCAGCACAGCCCGAAGTCTATAAATCTTTTCAAAAAAAAATGGTTGTTCCCAATGTCAAGTAGAGATTTGGGGGGGGGGGGTCACAGGAGATACCGGGATTTGAAATCAGTATCTTGTACCTGCTAGGCAGGTACAAGAGCTATGCCCATAGTCCTTTGCACTGGCTATTTTTGAGATAGGGTCTTGCTTTCTGACTAGGCACACTCCTGGACTGAGATCCTCTAGTTTTAGGCTTCCCACACCACACTCAGCTTCTTGGTTTGAGATGGCAGGGCTGGGGGTGTGGGGGGGTTATCTCATGAACTTTTCTGCCCGGCTGGCCTCAAACTACAATGCCCCTGATTGCAGTCTCCCAAGTAGCTAAGATTACCAAGTGGGGAGTTTTTGAGGGAAAGGAGAGACAGGGCCTGGAACTACCTTTTTGTCTCAGCCTCCCATGCGGGATTTCCTGCAGCCTGCATCACCTCCCCAGCTAGTGCATTTGCCCCCTACTGTATCAAGAGGAAGGCACCACTTAGGGGCTTAGAGCTGGAATCAGACTTCTGCTCCTGTTTTCGTAATCACTGGCCGAGATGAGACTATTATAGATGTTAGAAATGCCAGTACTTCTCTCCAGGGACCTCCATCTTCTGCCACAGCAGACAAATGGAAGTTCATAGCAAACAGTAGCAGAGAAAGGAGCACTGCCCCCGAGAGAGAAAAGTCCAGCACGCAGGAAGAATTAGTCAGAAAGGTTAAAAGTCCATTTTTGTCTGTCCCACCAGCCAGAGAATCATCTCAAGATGCACCAGGCACCGATTAGACACAGTATGCCAAAGTGCGTTTCCTCAGTGGAGAAGAGCCAGCCCTAGAGAGATCATAACACCAGTCCTGGATAACAAAGTCTTAAAGGTAAGATGAAAAGGTTCAAGAGTCTTCACTGATCCCAGAGCAGAGCTCGAGAACATTCATAAAAACAGGGAAAAAAAATTGTATTACCACCAATAAAGCAAGAAATTCATCTGGTCTTGTATCCAATAATGCATTGGCAGCAGCAAAGAAGCTGCGAAAGTGGTTAAGTCATCCATCGATTCTGATCCATCACTTACACAGATGTTCCAATTAGCTAACATGGGCACTTAAAAGTTACTATAACTGAGTCAGGAGCCGGTGGCTCACACCTGTAATCCTAGCTACTCAGGAGGCTGAGATCTGAGGATCGCGGTTCAAAGCCAGCCTGGGCAAGAAAGTCCGTGAGACTCTTATCTCCAATAAACCACCAGAAAACCGGAAGTGGCGCTGTGGCTCAAGTGGTAGAGCGCTAGCCTTGAGCTGAAGAGCTGAGGGACAGCACTCAGGCTCAGAGTTCAAGCCTCGCGACTGGACCCCCCCCCCCCCAAAAAAAGAAGTTCTTCCATGTTTCTAAAAGGTGTAGAAAAAACATCCAAGTAATACTTGTAAAAGCTGGGTGCCAGTAGCTACTCAGGAGGCTGAGATCTGTAGATCCTGGTTCAAAGCCAGTTCAGGAAAGAAAAGTCTGTGAGAGGCTGGGAAGGTGGCTCAGTGGTAAAGCGCTTGCCTTGCATGCCTGAGGCCCTGGGTTCCATTCCTCAGCACTACATAAGCAAAAAGAAAAAAGCTGGAAGTGGCGCTGTGGCTCAAGTGGTAGAGTGCTAGCCTTGAGCTGAAAAGCTGAGGGACAGCGCCCAGGCCCAGAGTTCAGGCCCTACAACCGGACCCCCCCCCAAAAGAAAAGAAGAGAAAAAGAAAAAAAAGAAAAGAAAAGTCTGTGAGACTCTTAGCTCATTTTTTTTTTTTTTTTGTGGTCATGGGGCTTGAACTCAGGGCCTGGGTACTGTTCCAGAGCTTTTTTTTTTTTTTTTTGCTGAAGGCTGGTGCTCTACCACTTTAAGCCACAGCTCCACTTCTGGAGATGAGTCTCACAGCCTTTCCTGCCCAGGCTGGCTTTGAACTGCAATCCTCCGACCTCAGCCTCCTGAGCTGCTAGGATAACAAGTGTGAGCCATAATTGCCCAGCTTCTTATCTCCAATTAACCAGCAAAAAGTCAGAGTGGAGGTGTGGCTCAACTGGTAGAAAACCGGCCTTGAGGGGGAAGAGCTAGGGGACAGTACCTAGGCCCCGAGTAACTGCACAAAACACACAAACCAAAAACTACCAAACCACGGACACAATACTTGTAAGTATGTGCATGTTGTCCTCATTTGGTGGAGAACATAATGAGGTCCCCAGGTCTTCACCTTTCAAACTTGTAGTGTGCTGTCCACCCTACTTAGTTCTGACACCATGAGGCTTAATTAGCCTGAGGGCAAAGAAATGAAGGTTGTAAATAATTCAGACTAACAGGTCCATAAATCAATCCAAGATTTGTCGGGCCAGAGGGAAAAAAAAATTAACTCAGTCTTTGCTGAGCACCCCATCTTTCCAGGAAGGGTTAATAGCTCAGCTCGGGGCTCCCTCACAATGATTAACTGCAGTGGATTTGTGCTCAGCTTTGCTTTCCTCCTCCCCTGCCAATCTGAGCCCTAGGATAGCCCCAACACTACGCCTCTGGGAATTGCTCCAGGGGTTGGATGGAGGCTGAGAGGGACCTAGGAAGAGCCCAGGGGGTCTTGAGGAACAAGCTGCCTCTTTCTTCCCAGCAATCACCAACCACTATCAGAAGATGGGAGTCAGTCCTGGTGGGGGTGGACAGAGCTCCCAGTGTCCCAGCACTCCCAAAATGTGAGTGTCCACTAAGTCCCCAAATGTTCCAGCCTTACCCACGTATGGGCACTACCATCCTGGAAACAAACTGCTTTGCTGGCTACCCGTCTCAAAATGAGGACACTTTGGGATGCCACCTGCAAGGTTCCAGGTACTTTTGAAAGTGATAAACCAATTAGTTCACATGAGAAACAGAGCAGAGAGGGGGGAAGGGGGAGGGAAAGAATGCAGGAATAGCCACATGGCTAGAATCCACATTAGCCTGGGCACTAGTGGGCATTGAGTAACTCCCTCAAATGTGAATCCATTGTCCCCTGCCACTAAAATAATGGCTTCTCTTCTATGACACAAAGGGGTGAATGGCATCCTTGATTCACCGAGTCCCCCTAGACTTTGTATTCTTAAACTCTCTTGGTAGAGCCTAGAGCTCAGATGAACAGTTTCTGCCCTTCACGTCCAAGAGTCCTATCTCTTGGGCGTCCACCCCCGCCACCTCCCACCCCCCGCCGGCGGCCACACACGGGGACCTGTCTCCATATTCTGCCACTGAGGTCCCAGATGAAGACCCAGGGGCTGAAACCCAAGATCTGGGTGATTCTGGATTGGATGAAAAGACTTGGAAGCGGGCAGAGAGCAGGGAGCTCTTGTCTGCTCAGTCGGGATGGTCTCCAGGAACTCTCACTGTGGGTGGCCCCCGGTTAGCCATTACTCTACAGTTAAAAACTAAGTCAAAACCAACTGGTTTTGTCTGAGCTGGGATGGGCAGGCAAGGAATTTTAAAATTTTCCTACCACCTCCTCCTGTGTCTTCTTGAGTGATCCAGAGTCTCCTTGTCTCCTTGCTAGAGCTTTAGCTAGACAGGCCTTGGTGGAAAGGTCTTTGCTCTCCCTTCCGGGGAGCTGACGGTGAAGAGCTGGGAAAGAGTTCAAGGGTGCAGCTTCTGCAGCAACTCGACCAGCACTGCTGGACAGGCTGGACTACTCGCATGGGCACAGGCAGAAGGAAGAGGGCAGAGATGGAGGTCTGCCATGACGACTCGTACGTATGACTTGCGGTCTTTCTCCATCTCCCTCATTATCGGAAGCCCTGCACAGCACTCCGACCACGAATGACTGAGCCCAACACCAGTTCCACCCCCACTCGGCCCTCCCAAACTCAGCTGCTTATTTTCTTCTCCAAGTCTGCTCTTCTCTGGGCCCCAAACATCTCTGGACATGGCCATCCATTTCCTGATTGCCCAGCTAAGTGATCTATCTTAGGGGTTCTCTTAGACAGGGTAGTAGCAATGGTGGGGACAGCAAGAAGCCTGATTGTAGTCGGAGGGGTTCTGATCCTGAGGAACTTCGTCTGCTGGTACCCAAGGGCCAGGAGGCTGGAGAGGCCTCTGCTCAAGGCCCAGGCTCTGAAGCATACCGGATCCGGGTGTTCAGATAGAACCAACGGTTCAAAGAAGAGAATCAGGGATGAATCCAATTTTTAGCCTTGTCACTGGCTTACTTACATTCTTCCTTATAATCAGTTATTTTTTTCTGTCAGTTATAGGGCTTGATCTTGGGGACTGGGCACTGTCCCTGCGCTATTTTTGCTCAAAGCTAGCGCTGCTACCACTTTGGAGCCACAGCACCACATCTGGTTTTTGAGTGGTTCATAGGAGATAAGAGTCTCAAGGGGACTTTTCTGCCCAGGCTGGCTTTGAACTACCATCCTCAGTTCTCAACCTCCTGAATAGCTAGGATTCTAGGCATGAGTCACCCACCCAGCACCCAACTTTTTAAAATTAGTTCTGAACACAATGGCCGGGTAGATTATTCTAAATGCAAGATCATGCCATTCCCATTCAAAATCCTCCTCGAGTGGCTGATTCTAAAGTGAAAGCTGAGTCTTGCAATGGCTGACCAGGCCCCCCCTGGCATGCACCCCCAACCCCCCAACTCCGATCGCCCTTTCTATGGACTCTTCCTGCCCACTGGCCTCTTGCTTGGGACTATCTAACCTGTATTTCCTCGGCCCGGGGCACTTTCACCCCCAGTAGCCACCTGGCCAACCCTCTCACCCCGGGTGAGCCGTGGTGGCTGGTCTGCCGCCCACACCCAACTCAACCTGCTCCATTTCCACAGCTCTCAGAAGCTCTGGCGCGCTGTACGGTGGGGTGCCTTGTCCACCGCCTTGTCCCCCTCCCCTGGAATGGAAACCGTTCGCAAGGCCGGGATACCGGTCTGTGGTGCTGACAGATGCACCTAGAACAATTCCTGGCCTTTGCGAGGTGCTCAGTAAATATTTGTCCATGAATGGCACCGGCAGAGGCCGGGCTTGGTTGGCTGGGTGCTGGCACAGTGGGACTGGAACCGATCTGGCGCCTGCAGGGGTGGCATGCTGGGGGCAGATGGTCCACATGGCCTGGGCAGAGGGGAGAGTGTCTCCCGAGGAGGTGATCCGGGAGCTCTCTGAAAATCCTGTGCGGCCCCGGGGCTTCTGACTTAAGAAGGGCTTCATCCCAACTCCTTCTCTGCTTCCCCAAGTGTTCAACTCTGGTTGTCACCCATCTTCTTCCCCCCTCTGGCCTCAGTCCCTCCCCTGCCCTGGACCTCACCGGCAGATCCAGTGAGATCGAGCCAAATGCTAAAGCTGAAGAAACCGAAGGAGATGTGACTTATGTATTTCTAGTCTGGATCTATGCCGTGGGAGGCTGTGGACTTAGAGGGAGACCCGAGGAGCAGGCTGATGGGACACGCGGCCCCAGCCCCGAGCACAGACCATCCCATCACCCTTCTGTGGGGTCTGCTCCGCTCTGCGTGCACTTCCTGCGAGCCCAGGCTCCGCTCTCACCGCCATGTTTTAAACAAAATCTCTAAGCCACTAGGAGAGAGGTCAAACCAATCGAATCGCTTTCCATTCTCAGCACCTTCCTTCCCCAAAGTGGAAAAAAGAGAGAGAGAAAGAACATGGAAGCCGGGCGCCGGTGGCTCACACCTGTCATCCTAGCTACTCAGGAGGCTGAGACCTGAGGATTGTGGCAGGAAGGTCTGTGAGACTCTAATCTCCTATTAACTCCCCCAAAAGCTTTCCTTGAGAGTTACCTGAGGACAGAGAGGCCGAGCTTTTGGGGGAAACAACAGCAATAACAAAGAAAGGAACACAAGTGCAGAAGGCCCTGGGCTCCTCGACTGACCGTACGCACACACACCTTCGCGCAGACTTTGGCAAAGGAGCCTTCTCATGAATGTATCCAGTGGCCCTGCATGACGCATGCCCTTCAGAGCAAACGCCGGGCATTCACCTCTAGCTCCAAAGTCCTTCCGAGCCCTCCCCCCCAGCTGCCGTCTGTCCATCAGCAAACAAGAGGCGGGGGATGCTAAGGCCTCTCGCAAGCTCAAGGGAGCAAAGTGTGGGGTGACGTAAGGGTTAAAGCACGTGACAGGATCTTAGGAATCCCAGAACCATCTAAACTGCCAGGTGGGAGCAGAAGGCCCAGGCACGCTGCTTCTGAGCCTGCAAGCAGAGCCCGCCCCACCCCAGGTCCACAGCAAACGCGCCGGGGAGCCCTGAACCAGAGCTTGGGCTCCACGTCCTCGGGGCCGCTGCCCCTCTCCACCATGTCTTCTTCAACCCTAAACCTGGGAAGGGCTGTCTTTCTGCAGCTGCTACTAATTCCCAAGCCAACCCTTACCCCATTCCACAGAGGCTTGGGAAAAGCGGCTCATTGCTAATCTCTCTGCCACATGAGGCGCTAAGCTGGTTACTAGCCATGCTCAGCTCAGTCCCGGCCTCCTGGCTGCGCCCCTCATCCTCCTGGGCAGCTTCTTCCGTCCACCCAGTTACTACAAAGGGGTGCCGATTCCTCCACAGGGTGCGAAGTATCGGGTAGGTGGGAGGTGGGAAGAGCGCCCATCTCCCCTCTCAATGCAGACAGAGCAAAGTCCTGTGATTTCAGGCCACGGGCCAGAAATTCTTGGAAGACAGGACACATGAGCTCATTCCTGCTGGAAAAACACAAGCTAACCTCCAACCCCAGGGACCAGGCCGAGGGTCCCTCCAACCGCCACAAGCCCCCAGACCTTCCTGCTCTACTTGGGAAGTCTGCTTTCTCCAAAGCCACCGGGAGACTCCAGTCTGAGGAGTCTGCAAAAGGGTAGGTGTTGTGTTAGCCCCCACCCTCAGAGCCCAGGGCACCCTACGTCTCCGCCTCGATCCTGGCCACCCATGTCTGCATTAAGCATGCTCTCAGTCCAGGAGGTGCCCACGTTACGAAACCGATCTGAGTTCCCCCAGTAAATTCTACTCAAGCATCCCACTGGTCAGTCTAAAACCTTTAATATTGGGGGGAATCTCTTCCAAGCCTTCCCACAGACATGGGATTCCCTAAAAGTGGCTTAGTGGTAACAGAATTAATTTTTTCTTTCTTTTTTGTAGGTCGCATTGCCTGAACTCTGGGCCTGCACGCTGTCCCTCAGCAATTCAACTCAAGGCGAGTGCTCTACCACTTGAGCCACAGCGCCACTTGCGGCTTTTTGTGATTATGTGGTGCATACAAGGCAAGCACTCTACCACTTAGCCACCTTTCCAGCCCCAGAATTACTTTTTCTAGCCAAGCACGGGAATGGATGTCTGTAATCCCAGCACTTGGGAGACTGAGCCAGAGGATTGAGAGTTTGGTGGTAGCCTAGACACATAGCAAGACCTTGTTTCAAGAAAACAAAAACAAGCCAGTTCATGCCTGTAATCTTAGCTATTCAGGAGACTGAGACCTAAGGATTGTGGTTCAAAGCCAGCCCAGGCAGGAAAGGCCATGAGACTCTTTTTCTGGGAGGTAGGTGGGTTATCAGTCATGGACACTGTCCCTGAACTCTTCTGCTCAAGACTAGTACTCTACCTCTTTGAGCCATGGCTCCAACTTCCAGTTTTCTAGTGATTAACTGGAGAATAGAGTCTCATAGACTTTGCTGCCTGGTGTGGCTTTGAGTCACAGTCCTCAGATTTCAGCCTCCAGAGTAGCTAGGATTATAGGTGTGAGCCACTGGTGCCCATCTCATGAGACTCTTATCCTCTCTTATTTCCAATAAATTACTGGGGGGCGGGGACTGGGAGTGGTGCTGTGGCTCAAAGTGGTGAAGTACTAGTCTTGAGCAAAAAGAAGTGAGTTCAAGCCCCAGGGCTGGCAAAAAACAATTTCTTTAAAGGCACTGCTGTGGTGATAACAGTTATTCCAGGGCGGCTGGAGTGAAGAATAAGAAGCTCTTAATGACACAGCGAAGAATTAGTGTTGCTCACGCCTGTCATCCTAGCTACTCAGGAAGCTGAGATCTGAGGATTGTGGTTCAAAGCCAGCCGAGGCAGGAAAGTCTGTGAGACTCTAATCTCCAATAAGCCACCAGAAAACCAGAAGTGGTGCTGTGGTTCAAGTGGTAGAGCGCTACCCTTGAGCTGAAGAGCTGAGGGACAGTGCCCACGCTCAGATTTCAAGCCCCATGACCAACAAAAAAGAACTAGTGTTAAGGGCTGGGAATGTAGCTTAGTGGTCGAGTGCTTGCTTAGCATGCATAAAGCCCTGGGTTCCATTCCTCAGTACCACATACACAGAAAAATCTGGAAGTGGTGCTGTGGCTCAAGTGGTAGAGTGCTGGTCTTGAGCACAGAGAGGCTCAGGGACAGTGCCCAGGACCAGCAAAGAAAAAAAAAAAGAAAGAAAGAAAGAAAAAGAAAAAAGAACTAGTGTTAAATGTTCCTCCACAGGCAGACACACACGAATACAGAGATACACACATACACAGGAAAATTTTAAAGAAAGAGTTGCTACGGTCAAAGGTTATGCTTCGGTGGGGGTTGGGCCACAGATGGCTCTGGGATTTGTCGCAGTGCCGGCTGAGTTGGGGAAGACACAAGGCCAAGGCATCTTGAGCGCACAGGACGTCTAGCTTCGACCTGACTGTCAGGTAGCCACGACTCCTAACAAAGTTACAGGAGTTCTCTCGGGTGCTTACCACCGCCTTGGAAGACGGGTGTGATGACCTGGATTGACAGAGCGGCCAGGGAGGCTCTGAGCACAGGAGCAACCGGCCGGAGACCACGCAGGGTGGGCGGTAGTCAGGATCCGGGCCCCGGGACACCACGGAGGGGTGCGCCCTCATTTGGGGGGACAAGGGGGAGGACGCCGCGGCTCTTACCTCCCCCATTCTTGTAGCAGAGATAAGGAAACCTCCAGATGTTGCCTAAGCCAATGATCTCCCCAGCCACAGACAGCACGAACTCCATCTTGTTGTTCCACTGGCCTCGCGCCAGGGTACCATCTTGTTCCGCCTTCTCTGCGCCCGCACACACTGGCTTTGTCTCTCCATTACTGGCTGTGCCCGGGACCCTGTTATCCATCCCTCCTGGAAGACAAGGCGGGTGCTCTGTTACTGTGGAAATCCCCCGCCCCCCCTCAAGGGAAAGCCTCTGCCCTTCAGAACCCCGGGAATCAAGGTGTTTGTGCCTTCCCCAGCCTTGAACCTATAAGCCCTTCTCATCTCAGGAAGGCCACACTAGAGGGCAGATGTTGCTTCTGTGACCCAGCACTCTCAGGTTGGGGTCTGAAGTTGCATAATCCCTGTGCTGGGGTGCTGGTGGCTCACACGCCCCGTCACCCTAACTACTCAGAAGGCTGAGATCTGAGGGTCGTGGTTCAAAGCTGGTCCAATAAGCCACCAGAAAACCAGACGTGGACCCATGGCTCCAAGTGGTAGAATGCTAGCTTTGAGCAACAAAACAAAACAAAACAAAGAGCTCAGGGACAGTGCCCTGGCCCTGAGTTCTAGCCTCATGACCTAAATAAATAAAGAATTATCCCTGGGTCATCTGCAGTGAACCTTAGACTATGTGAACATGTGCTTCTATTTCTTTACTCTGCTTGCTGGGGGCACTGGAGGGATGCCACACCATTTATTCTCAAAGCCACTGATTTCCCTCTGAGTAATCTATCCTAAGGATGTAATTGTGTCTATGGGTTAACAGATTCCGTATGAAGGATGTTTGTAACTTCTCACTATGAAAAAAAGAACCAAGCAGACCAATGTTCCAAAATCAATCGTTAGCAGAGACACACAATGAAACAACTCCATAATCATTAAATGCTACACTGCAGAGAGAGATTATTGAAGCAGAAAGGCAGTCACACGTAAAAGAAGGGAAAGTAGAAAACAGGATCGGGTTGGTGGGTGGCAGGCTACCCCCCAAAATGTTTCTCCTAGCGGCTGGAGGACAAGAATATATTTCCCCTCTATGCCTTCTACATTTTCACCAAAGAACATGTTTTAATTTTGCCCTAGAAAAGTAAAAGTGCTAGGAAAGTAAAATCCTTCCAAAGGAATAGGGGAGGAGGAGCGGAATCAGTGACTGGCCAAAGTAAGCTGACTGAGCTGCCTGGGGGCTCAGTCCTCAGTTGCTCTCTGAAATCAAAATGAGAGGGGGAAATGAGCTATGGATTTTCCTGCCCGCATGAGCGTGCACGCACACACGAGCTAATATAAGCACAGGATCTGTCAGAAGACAATATAAATGAATGATTCTAAGCAACCCCTGCGTGGACTGCTCTATCCTGGGTTGGGATGGAGGAGAAGGCCAGGCTCGGCTAGCATTTACCCAGCAGCTCCTGAGGAGGTGGTACCCAACACCCTCTCATTCACTCGTACCACCCAAAGGTGTGTTCTCACTACTACACTAAAAATAAGGAAAACTGTAGTTCAGTGAGATTAAAAGGGCTGATTGGTGCCATAAAGTAAATTGCACAGCCAAGACCTGAACCCACTCTACCCTTCCTGTTTTTCTGATTATGTCTGCTCAGCTTATTGTCCACCTCACCGATGAGCAGGTCTAACTGGACTGTCTTTTAGCCACTCCCTCACTAATACGGTGGCCCCTCTTACAGAGAAGTAGGCAGTGGTGTTTTTCTCTGAACATCAAGAAAAATGTGCGCTAAAAGAACCGCTTCGGCAGGATCTCTTCTGACCCCCAGATTCTCCTTAGGTTTGGCTTCCCTGCCAGGGTTAGCCTCAGGATTTGGAAAGTGAAGAGAGAGAAGTGGGGGACAGAAAGCACTTATCTGATAAACTAGGGGATGAGCTACAAAGGTTGTCTGTGGGCTAGGAACAAGTCTAGTGACCAGTCCCAACACACAGCTACACAGCTGCTCTAGCCGTTTTTTGTCGGTCATGGGACTTGAACTCAGAGCCTGTGCACTGTCCCTGAGCTCTTTTGCTCAAGGCTAGCCTGCTACTACTTTGATCCATAGTGCCACTTCTGGTTTTTGAGTGGTTAATTGAAGAGTCTTAAGGGAACCTTTCTGCCTGGGGTGGCTTCAAACTGCAATCCTCAGATCTCAGCCTCCTGAGCAGCTAGGATTACAGGCAGGAGCCACCAGTACCTGGCTTGCTCTAGCATTTAGAGTGCTGTCTCTGGTCCTGGGTCAACACTGGGCCTCCTCTTAACTTATCTAATAGGAAGCTGCCTCCCTTTTCTTCTTCACTCTCCCAGACCCTTATAACAGGGAGGTGACAACACATCTTAGGGTCATGAGAGTTAATGAAATGATCTTATGTAAAGTGCCCAGTGTATAGTAGCTGTTCACTAAACAAGAGCTGAATCCAGACTTCTCTCAGTCAGTCCCAATCGCAGAATGAGGCATTTCTAGTGATGAAAGTTTACAATGATGTACTTTAATCCTTTTCGGTTGGCTTCTCTGCTATAAGAGTCTCCTATATTTGTCATCACCAAAAAAGCAAGTCCCTAGGGTGCAAAGAGGAGCAGGATTTTTCCTGAGCCTTGACGTAGCTGTGCGTCAGGAAGAGCCCACTACAGAAAAAAAAAACAACAACAACTCCAGCCCCGGAGTCAGCCTAGGTCCAAGCCCTGGGATTTTCTCAGACCTCTGCCTGACTTTACAGGAGTTAATGAACAACCCAGCCTTAGTCGGCTCACCTGTAAAAGTGGGAATGACAGAACAGGTTTACCTATATGTGAGTATAGAACAAGAACACCTATAGCTCCTCACTTTGTAGACGCAAACAGGTATGTTTGCATCTGCATTTTTCTCTCGGCCCTGCCAGCATTGATCCTTATCTTCCTATACAGAGAGAGGAAAAACTATGCTTTCGTGAGATCAAATCCAATGCCATTCCGCTCAATCTATGGCCATTTGCACTCCGACTCACATCATGCCCTCCGGCGAGCAGCCACCCCAAATTCCAGAAAGTCAAGAAAATAGCATATTGTCTTTTGCATATGCTCAGTTAATCGTCAGAAACATTTGTTTAAGGAGATGCCAGAAATGTTCCAGCTATACATCCTATGGATCCCACCACCCAGCAGAATGAGACCCCAGAGAAGAGGTGAGAGGGGGAGAGGGGGCGAGAGGGAGAGAGGGAAGGAGGGAGGGAGAGAATGGCACCAGCATTCCAGACCTTCGTGAAGTTGCTGCCCGTCCAGTGGCGAATTCTCCAGGGAAGGGGAAGGTGCTGGCTATTTAAAGTGTGGTTCCAGAACGCCTCTGTGGCTGTGGCACTTGTAATCCTAAACTAGGCCCAGCCCACATTCCGCCTCCTGTCCCCGGCCCTCCCCTCTCCTCAGCCACCAGACAATCCTCACACTGGTGATTCACAGCGGGATTGTGTGCATATCCTGGCAGGTCAGGCCAGTGGCTTATAAGCTATCTTAGGGTGCCACCTTTTCCTTCCTTTGGAGGAATCTACCTTTCTGCCTTCTGCCCATCCCCACAGCTCAAGTGCTCCTATGAACCCATTAAGAAGTGGTGTTTCTTGGACCAAGTGCTGGATAGATGATTTAAAAAGCACTTCTATGTTACCTTTTACTGTTTCCAAGCTGGAAAGGACAATAATTTTACTTAGATTTTTGTGTTAGTCCAAGAGGGCTGTGAACTCAGGGCTTGTATGCTTTTTCGCTCAAGGCTGGTGGCCCACCATGTACGCCACAGCTCCACTTCTAGCTTTTTGATGAGTAATTGGAGATAAGAGTCTCACAGACTTTCCCGTGTGGGTTAGCTTCGAACCAAAATCCTCAGATCTCAGCCTCCCTGGGATCTCAGCTGGGATTACAGGTGTGAGCCACCAGCACCAGGCAAAGAACAATAACTTAGAACACAATATAAACACTTACTGAGATGTCAGAAATCAAATCCACGCTGCCTCCCCTCCCCGTACCCCCATCATATATAAAGTCAAACAACAATTAATTGGACAGTTAATAGTAGTTCTACTAGAACTGGGAGGGGGCAATATTTTTTTCATTTCTACTTTGTTTTTTGTTTTTTTTTTAAGCTTCAGTATACTTATTTGTGCCAGACCTGGGGCTCGAATTCAGGGCCTGGGTGCTGTTCCTGCGCTTTTTTTTTGTTTTTTGTTTTTTTGCTCAAAGCTAGTATTGTACTACTTAAGCCACAGCTCCACTTCTGGTTTTTGGCAGTTCACTGGAGATAAAGAATCTCACCAACTTTTTTAGCCCTCACCGGCTTCAAACCGCGATCCTCAGATCTCAGCCTCCTGAGTAGCTAGGATGACAAGTGTGAGCTGGTGGAATTCAGCCTCTTGATTAGCTAGGATTACAGGTGTGAGCCACCTGCCCAACTGGAGTTTCTATTTATTTTTGACTTTTCATCTACCACAATTCATGGGGTAGATGCAGGGAGTGCGTTGTACCTTCATGGTGCTTCATGGAGATTCTGCTGCGCTTGTCTTTTCCGTCCTAACCATCCAGGTCTGGTTTAGGTGGGTGAAGCCAAAGACCAAAGGGGTGTCTGTCCTCAGAAGCTGCAAGCTCAAGCAAAAGAGCCCACCTTCAAAGCAATGACACTGACTTCCATTGTGTGAATCAGGTACCAATTCAATTGGGGAGGGCCTGTCCAAATGTGCACTGTTCCCAACTTACCTCCACAGGGGAAGATGTACTGGTGCTGGGTATGGAGAGGCCCGATGAACTCTGCAAAATGCAGATCCAAATGGAAGAAGACTAGACAACCGTGAACAATGCTTAGTCTACAAGTAGAACAGACACAGTCAGGAAAGGTTAGTCAAGGGTTCTGGGTAAATGTTTCTTCCAAGCAGGGGCTGGACTACTTACCTCTATGAATTCTAAAACCTCTTGAGGGAGAAACATCCTTAAAACCAGCCTGTGTCCTTCCTTGGTCAAAGACAGCGGCTATACCTTAATTTCCCTAAGATTCATTCAACTAACCCATGTAGAAAATCATGATCTCTAAAGTTAGGTAGGATAAGGTCACATATAAAACTAAAAGCCAGATGAATTGATCCTGAAATCGAGTTGACCAATGAACTTCGTGGAACTTCCAAAAAATATTAATTTTCTAGAATTGTAACCTCTCTGTATATCAGCTTTAAGATAAAAAAAATATTTTTTTTAATATTAAGCTCCAGGCTGGGAAGATGGCTCAGTGGTAGAGCACTTGCCTTGCATGCATAAGGCCCTGGGTTCGATTCCTCAGCACCACATAAGCAAAAAGAAAAAAAGCCGGAAGTGGCGCTGTGGCTCAAGTGGTAGAGCGCTAGCCTTGAGCTGAAGAGCTGAGGGACAGTGCCCAGACCCAGAGTTCAGGCCCCACGACCGGACCCAAAAAAAAAGCTCCTATTAAGCTTCTATCTTCCTTCCAAATTAGAGTAGAAATATGCCTTTATAAGCAAACAGGTAAGAAAAGCCAAGAAATGACAAAATCACTGAGGTTATTAATGCTGCACATTAATAATTGTGTTTTTTTATCATGTACAATCTTTGTCAACCAAGAAGAAACGCTGAATATTCCTTTTTTAAACTTTATTTTTTGGCCACCAGCCACAATGCGCAGTCTGAGAAACATTATTGAAACCAGGACTGTAAATAATTTTTACTAAGAAAAAAGGACTATCATCTTGTGAAACCTCAAATTATCTCTGCTGCTGGCAAGAAAAGTATTTTCCCAGTTAAGAGATAACCAGATGGTTTTCCCTTCCCTCTTTCCACCAACTTTCCTCCCAATTCATAAATTATACTCAAAGGCTTCCAGTTTTAAGCAGAAGCATGACGCTTTCGGGGTGGGAAACATGGCTCAACTGGTAGAGCACTAACCAATGAGCAAAAGCATCAGGTACTGAGTTCAAGTCCCCAACTAGGACCAAAAAGAAAAAGGAAAAGCTGTAACACTTTCAGCAGTAACCTGTCCCTAATACTTGTACACCCTGGTAGCCTTTGCAACGGGGAGGGAGAGGAAGGGGGACATTTGCCCCTCTGAAGTAGCCTAAGGTCTGAACTGCTGGTGAGCATCGGGAAGCCACGGAAAAGGCCAAGCATTTGTCTTCCCTGTTGCCAGCCTGCTGCAAAAGGACATCTCAGGAAGCAAACTCGCTTCTACCTTCACTCTCCAGCAACAGTATTCTCAGCAGTGATCAGCTGATCACAGCGCTCATCACATGACCCCAGCTCAGGTATGCTTCAGTGGGGAGCCAGCGAGAACAAACAAGGGCCTGCCTCGGGACACCCGTTCTTACCACCAAACTTTTTACTTTTGCTTGGTGATAAGGTGCCCACCGATGTAAATGAGGGAGGGAGCTGGGGAACCTGAGCACTTACACACACACACACACACACACACTATTTTTACTTTTGGTTGTGGGGCTTGAACTTGGCGTCTGGCCTCAGCCTCTGAATTTTTTTTTGCTCAGATAGTAAGTACTTCAGCACGTTGAGCACTTCCCATTTTTGTTGGTTAATTCGAGATGTCTTACAGATTTTCTTGCCTGAGCTGGCTTTGAACCACAATCCTCAGGTCTCAGCCTCCTCGGTAGCTAGGATGACAGCTGTGAGCCACCAGTACCTTTAAGCAAAGGAGCTTAGGGACAGCACCATAAATGTATGTATGTACTATACGGTGTAGGTGTAATTAATTCTACCTAGTAACCTTGCAGAAAATGTAAGAAGCAAAACATGCTCAAAAAATCAAGAGGTCGTTACACTTGGGATTATTAAATCACCAATAACCCTAGAAAATTTTCAGTAAGGGGGAAAAAAAGTCACAAGGCAGGATTGAGGTTTCTAAAAGCTTCCTGTTTAGACAACCACTGCAAGAAGAAATGCAAGCAGGACACAGCTTTAAGAACCCATCACAGGAGTGACACTGTCCAAAACATTGACTCATTACCTGACGAAGGCAACGGTGCCTCTGCACACCACCAATCACAACAAAGACAAATTAAAAAGAACCCACCATATCCTTTCCCAGTGGACACCTCAAGACGTGTTAAGTGTTGACTGGATATAATCAAGGACAAGGGATGTCTCTAACACCCACCCATGCTGCCAACACCCCTTGGCAGTCCATAGCTGACGCAGTAATGGTATGCTTTAATGTGATTTCAGATGGGTGCTGGGGGTGCCACCTGTAATCCTAGCTACTCAGGAGACTAGATCTAAGGGGTTAAGGTTTGAAGTCAGCATAGGCAAGAAAAGCCCATGAGACTATCCTGTTAATCACCAAAAAGTTGGAAGCGGAGCTGTGGCTCAACTGGCAGAACACCAGCCTTGAGCTAAGGGACAATGCTTAAGACTTGAGTTCAAACCCCAGTACCAGCACACATACAATTTTTTTTTTCAAAGTATATTGAAGGACCTCCCACCAAAGCAACTTCCTATGTATAGCTGAAGCTAATGAAACTTGAATGAACTGCTCAAATTTCCCACAATTGTAATTCACAAATCGCACTCTGATTTGTTATTTTCTCCTTTTTAAAAGCAATCATATTTTTTGAAAGAGAGGCCTTCTTACCTTTTCCTTTTTATCTACCTGTTTATGTACTGGCTGACCTACAAGTGTATCACAGAATTAAAATCCTGACCGTTTCTATTTGTACAAGAACTGTATCCAGAATATAAGAAAAAAAAAAATCAAGCCCAGCGCTGGTGGGCAACACCTGTAATCCTAGCTGCTTAGGAAGCTGAGACCTGAGGATCACTGTTCAAAGGCAGCAGGGTCAGAAAAGTCCATGAGACCTTTTATTACCAAGTCATCACAGAAAAAAACTGGAAGTAGTGCTCTAGCTCACACGGTAGAACACTAGCCTTGAGCAAAATGAGCTCAGGGACAGCACCCAGGCCCAGAGTTCAAGGCCCAGCACAGGCAAAAAAAAAAAAAATCAGCTTCTTAGGCACCTACTAAAAGACAAAAGTCAAGAACAGGAGAGGCTGGGAAGGTGGCTCTGTGGTAGAGCCCTCGCCTTGTATGCTTGAGGCCCGGGGTTCGATTCCTCAGCGCCACATAAGCAGAAAAAAAAAGCTGGAAGTGGTGCTGTGGCTCAAGTGGTAGAGTGCTAGCCTTGAACTGAAGAGCTGAAGGACAGTGCCCAGGCCCTGGGTTCAGGCCCCACAACCAGACCCCCCCAAAAAACAAACAAACAAAAAAAACAGGAGTGAAGCTCAGGTAAAACCATGCCAATCCGATGGTGTGCCAGACTTTGATGTCTAGATTGTGCACATCTACCAGGCAATCAACTCCTGTCTTTATGAGGCACGGGTCTGGCTCAGGCAGGCAAAGCTGGTCTGCACAGCTGAACGAGGAAAAGCTACCCACTAATGCTACCCACGGTTTCTGAGTGTGGGGTAAGCC
Organism: Dipodomys spectabilis; assembly: GCF_019054845.1. Taxonomy (NCBI): domain Eukaryota; kingdom Metazoa; phylum Chordata; class Mammalia; order Rodentia; family Heteromyidae; genus Dipodomys; species Dipodomys spectabilis. Next base: position 130,117 of record NW_024871349.1, on the reverse strand, counting down.
CAGACTGACGCCACTTTTTTCACCTTTCCATTACCTTTGCCAGGATGTGTTTGATGAAAGCGGTGAGAAGCACCTTTGAAAGCAGGTTAAAAGTGCAGGTTAAAACAGAACAGCCCAGGGGATAGAAGGGAGAGAAACATGAAATCAAGTTTTCACCCTAAATGCCAACTACAGAGAAGAATGGAGTTCACCGTAACCTACTCTGAGTGAAATGAAGCTTTGGTGTGAGCTCACCAACATTTGCATATATGCCTCATTTCATTCTGCAGCTGTACATTTTTACATTTGTGTGCAGGGGTGTGTGTGTGTGCCACAAACTTTTGTTGTATTCTTCTCAGTCTTGTCCTAACCACTCTGTAAGTTGGAGAATAAACTCACCCTATCATAGTACATGACTCATGGCGCAGGTGCCATGGCTGCTCATGGGTGGAGAGTTTTCCCTGGGTCTCCAGCAGGGAGACAAAGGCACTCATTGCAAGCACATGAACCATTCCCACAGCCACCACCTCCACTCCCTGCCCAGGGGTGGACATCCGAGGTGCCTCCTGGCCATCCACATGGGTAAAAGGAAACCTACATTTTAAAAGGTATTCTGGGAAGCCACCGTTTGTTTTTACGTTTTTGAATTTTAAGCTGCACTACAGCTTTTAAAACTTAACTCTTGGAGTTCAAGGCAGTTGTTTGAATCCTTTTCAAAGACACACACACACACACACACACAGTGCTTCCTCTGTAACATCAACTACATGCAATTTTTCATTAAGTGATGATCTTTTATGAAATCGGCTAGTTACCTCATAATGTTTATTAAAATCCTAAGTCACATACTGAGTTTAGGATCTCAAGACACGCGTGTTACAACTTCTGGGCCTCTCATAATAGGCCAGAGTATTTAAACTGTTACCTAGCATTAAGGGAAGAGTGAATGACAAAAAAAATCAAAATAGGGAGTGTGAACCACAGAAACTGGGTTTTATAGGAGCCTCTTTAGTTTTCATTAGATGTTTTCCAAGTTAAATCTGGTACCCACTCACACTGCGACTGGACAGTTTATTTCACTTCTAGATGTAAGATACTTCTTTAAAACAAACAGGCAGACAGGCAGAGCCTACAATGGGTTCTAGGCCTCCCTCCCATCACCTTTTATCAGGACATGAATTTTAAGTCAAACCACACACTTTTAAACCAAAACAAAAGGACACAGGACAGTAAAGACAAAACACTGTTTTTAGTAATTTTTTTGTCCTTAAAAAAATGTTAACCCCCTTCTGATAGTTACATACAGCTCCCAACACCTGGAGGAGGAGGGAGACATAGAGGACGCAGCACCATAGTCACAAACACTCACATACCAGCCAGCAGAGAGGAGAAAGCCCGTTTCCTGCCAGTGAACAGAGCCACGTCCCGCCCGAGCAAACGCAATCATCTGAGCAAAACAATGGGAGACGGAAGGTGGGACGGGCGAGGACTGCACCTCAAGGAAGCAATGGGATTTATCAAAACAGCAAGACGGAGGAAAGCAAGCTCCCGAACCAAACTACATATGCTGCTGGTAACAGTAAATATATATATGTATTTATATATCCGTATGTGCATATCAAAAAAGGAAAAATAATCTATTTATACAACAGTCAGTAGTCATAGAGACATTTAGAAAAAGTAAAAACAAGTCCTTGTTTCTTTTTAGAAATGGATTTACTAAAACAACTTCATCACCCAGAGGTACGACAGGCCCCCCCGTCCTCTGACGCAGCCGTGCGTGCCCAGCAGCGTCGCCGCGGCCACGGTGGAAGCTGCGTGCGGTGCAGACGCAGACGCAGGGGCGCAAGGCAGAGCTGCTGTGTGCCGGTCTCGCCCGTGGCCATGCGGGAAGCCTGGTGGTGTGTGACACTTGCACGTGGTTGTTTCCGGGGAGCATGCATCGCTGAGACTCGATCTGATTACCAGTCCTCTTCTTTCTGGAAGCCTGGACCACGTTCCCGCCCTCCTCTCAAGTGTAGATTCAAAGCCAGATGCAGGCTCCCTGTCTTGAGATTAAGAAGAACTCGTCTTCCCAGAATCCATTTCATCTCATTAACACCCCCACGCTGCACGAAGGGAAGGCACACGCTCAGGTCTCGACTGGCGACTGTGCCATGACTTCTCTCAAGAGTCACTTCGGCCCGGTGCTCCTACTTGACCCGGTAAGAACATGAAATGCCAGCTAACAGCAGAAGCCAAGTGGTGCCCTGTCTCCTCTCTGAGAATCCCAACTATGTAGACAGAAGCAATCAGCACCTTGAGATGGTACTGCCGCTTGCCTGCAGGTCTCTACCTAACACCAGCCAGCTACAAGCCACCCCTGCATGTCTGCTAGCACGGCCATGTGCCAGGGCCACCGGCCCACCCAAGTGTTGACCTGAACTCAGGAGGTCACTGTGAAGGAGACACGTGCTGGACACTGGCTGCTGCACCCCGGGCGGCGCCTCCGCCCCGTGGACAGCAGAGCCCACTCAGCCCCGTGGGGAGGAACGCAGCACTTAGGAGCACTTTCTCTGAAGGCCACTCATCTTTGGAAGCGACATTCCGAGTGGATCGAAACCACTCTACTTGATGACTAAACATCTCAGTGTGGTTCAAGCCCCCCATATCCCAAACTAAGCCAGCATCTGCTAACTGGCCTCGTTCAGGTCCTCCATTGGTAATTTGTAGCTCATGATGAAGGCGGGAGGTGCCGCGTGGCCCGGGCTGTCCGGCCCCGGCTTCTTCGCACAGTTTATACAGATGTAGTCTTCGCTTTCTGCCATTTCTGGAGACACCCCAGCACACACCTGATGAAACCACTGGTCACAGCCACCATCACACTGCACCCAGTCCACCTGAGGAAGACAAGAACAAGGGTGGGGAATGTTCCGGTTACACCACAGGGAGCCTAGATCCAAAGCAAGCCACAAAGCTTTCTTGGCTTCAATGACAGCAAACAACTGGGATGTCCGCAGACAGAGAATGGCTGCTTTGGGGTTATTCTCAAAGAAAGAAGCTGAGAAGTTAACACCCCAAAATATCTTCTACCACAGTGTGTCCACAGAAGTAGGCCTCTTAGGCACTCCATCACCTCATGAATACCTGGGGCTCCGTGTGAGGCAGAAATATGTGCAGGAGAACTTGACAAGAAGGAAACGTCTAATAGAGCAGCCAAGTAGCTTACTAGTACGAACAACTTCTAGGCTCTAAAGACAATGGAATTATCAATGAAGAAAGGAGGAGGAGGACAACGTGTGAAGGCAATCCTGTGTATTAGCTTTAGTTCAAAGAGATAAGCCAAAGTACTAAGAGCATTAAATACCTTTTTAGAAAAGCAGTCACAAAGGCCACTTTTAAAACTACTATTTTTTATTCTTCTCTTCTTCTGTTACAAATACAACTCCCTATAAAAAGTTAGCAAAGATCAGAGGTCAAATCTTACAAATTAACCAATCACAAATAGTCAAAGACACAGATCAATCAACACTATAGGTTTACAATTAGTCTGGAAAACTGACAAGTGCCAGTGGCCAATGCCAGGCCACGTCTGACCCCTCGGAGGGCACCACGATGACGAAGGCCTGCAGAGGACTATGGTCTGGCCACTTTAAACCTTGGACCGAGAGCTAGCAGCAAAGTTAACGTTTGCCTATTATATTTGTAAAGTGATTGTGGCAGCTTTTATACCTGTTTGCAAACAAGAACCTTCAAGATGAAAGGAGCTACTCTACCTCTCCCCGCACCGAGGCTGATGGTTCTGCTGGCAATACAGCAGCCATTGCACCTATGTGCTATGCTCAGTTTCGCAGCCAAGGAAGGAGTCTGAGGCGATAAAAGAAGCTCCTCAGGCAGCTCAGGGGAGACAGCAAAGGACGTCTTGGCTAGGTAAACGAGCTTCATTCAGGGAAAGGAATTGTTTCCAAATTAGCTTCTGTGTCCTATAATACTTACCCAGCATCACATCAGTACTTCTGGCTTGATAAAATAATAATAATCACTTTGGGTTTGTTTTTTTTTTTTAAAGTTCCTATTCTAGAATTCTAGAGCTTAAGAGGTCATGTTATAGTATAAAACTGACTGAACTCAGGCAGGGTGCAGTGGCTCATATCTGTAATCCTAGCTACTAAGGAGGCAGAAATTGGGAGTATCCTGGTTTGAGGCTAGCCTGGGGGAAAAAAGTTAGCAAGCCTCCTTTGAGCCAATGACCTGGGCAGTGGTGGTGCAGCACCACAGGTACAGGCGGAGGCACAGGTGGGAGGCGTGTGGTCTGAGCATAGCCCCAGCAAAAATGCGAGACCCTTTCTGAAAAACAACCTAAAGCCAAAGTGCTGCAGGTGTGGCTCACGTGGAGAGCAGCCGCCTGGCCAAGACCAGGCCCTGAGTTAGTACCACCACAAAAAAAAAAAAAAAAAGAAAAGAAAAGAAAAAGAAAAAAAAGAAATCCTGAAGCTGCCGCCCGAGCCACGGGGCAGCTTCTTTCAGGCAGGCCACAAGACTCCCAGAAACGGTTCCCCACGCACCACACCCTAGAAAGTGCAGACCACTGCTCGAGCGAGCCGTGTGCACGTGAGAGGTGCCCTCCAGACCAAAGGCACTGTGGAGTGAGCGAGGACAAAGAGGACCGTGACCCAGAAGCCAGCCACATGAGGTAACACAGTGCTCCACAGTGCAGACATCTTCATCCCTGCCTCCTGCCCCCAGTCAACATGGCCCCGTCCATGCTAATCCGGAGGACATAAAGGCTTCAACACCAAACAGTGTCTGCTACGGAGAGAAGCCATCCCTATGTTTTTAAATCCCAGTTTCCTGAAGTTCCATGCAGTGTTTTGCCTTGGTGGCTCCAGCAGACACCCTTGTCCAGAGCCTTGCTTCCCCTCCACAAGACTCTATCCATCTACTAGTTGTGTACAATTCACACAAAGCCAGTCTTTCCCCGCCACGTCCAACTATTAACAATCAAACTTGAGTTTCACTTTTGTCTGAAGAGGTCCAGGATCATACAGCAGGACAAAGCTCAGAACTAGATCCAAAGCTTTGAGACAAGGACCAGGGAGTAGCAAGCTGGCAACTCAAGACACAATGTAGTCAATTGCACATTAAGTTCTGTCATTTTCCTCTTCGTTATTTCTGAACTGGCACTTTGTCAATCACAAAAAGCACACAGAAACTTTACAGAGCTGAGTACTGGTGACTCACACTTATAGTCCTAGCTACTCAGGAGGCTGAGATCTGAGGATCTTGATTCGAAGCCAGCCCAGGCAGAGAAGTCTGTAAGACTCTTATAGACAATTAGCTACCAAAAGGCTGGATGGAAGTGGAGCTGTGGCTACAGTGGTAGAGTACTAGTCCTCAGTGAAAAAATTCAGGGACAAAGCCCTGGCTCTAGTTCAAGCTTTAGAACCAACACTAAAAAACCAAACCAAAACAAACCAAACCCAAACAAAACAAAACAAAAACCCCAAAACATACCTTCACAGAAAGCCTAGAGTCCAAGTAATGTGAAAGACAATAGGGACTGCTTGACCTTAGGAGCGTGCACAGTACAGCAAAACCTCAGCTGTGGCTCAAGCCTGTAACTCTAACTACTCAGAATATCTGAAGGACTACAATTTGTTTGTTTGTTTTTTGGTCAGGTCGTGGGGCCTGAATTCTGGGCCTGGGCACTGTCCCTCAGCTGTTCAGCTCAAGGCTAGCGCTCTACCACTTGAGTCACAGCGCCACTTCCGGCTTTTTTCTTTTTGCTTATGTGGTGCTGAGGAATCGAACTCAGGACCTCAGGCATGCAAGGCAAATGCTCTACCACTGAGCCAACTTCCTAGCCCCTGAAGGACTACAATTTGAAGCCAAAATAACAGGCAAAAAAGGTAGGGCTGGAGGGGCTGGGAAGGTGGCTCAGTGGTAGAGCGCTTGCCTTGCATGCATGAGGCCCTGGGTTCGATTCCTCAGCACCATATAAGCAAAAAGAAAAAAGCCAGAAGTGGCGCTGTGGCTCAAGTGGTAGAGCTCTAGCCTTGAGCTGAAGAGCTGAGGGACAGCGCTCAGGCCCAGAGTTCACCCAGGCCCCATGACCAGATTCCCCCCCCCCCCCAAAAAAAAAGGTAGGGCTAGAGGGGTGTGGCCTAAGTGGAAGGGTGTCAGCCTCAGTTGGAGTACCGAGTTCAAACCCTTAGTACCAACCACCCCCTTTCACGCCCCCAAAAAACAAAACCCTAAGATATCACCTTTATTCAACAAACGAGCAATCCAATTTTTAACAGATAACAGGTTTTAGGTTTTGTACAAATAGGTTACTGTGTAGGGAAAATGTCTAGCTAAAAGAACAAGACATTGGGGATTGGGGCTGTGCTAGTTCAGCGGTCAAGTAAGGTGTCTGCCTAGTTACTCAAGGCCTTGGATTTTGGTTCTATCATCAGCCAGCCGAGAGAGGCAGACATGGGGTAAGAAGGGAGGAGAGAGGGTAGGTGTGAACAGAGGAAATGAAGTCAATTGGACTTGTGTGTTTTCTACAACTTCACTTCAGTAACTTGTTATATACTACATTTTGCTCATTCCTAGAGCATATTCCTGCCCTAGGGGTAAAAAGGTCACTTAGCTTGGTGACAAAGGCTGGGTTAAGTAAATGGGCAGCACACTCCTGACAAAGTCTAAAATACTCAGTATCGTGTCCAGCATTTTACCTCTAGTCTCCTCTTCTGTAACAATGTTCCTTGCAAAAGCCAGATCTGAAAATGCAAACAGTTCACTTCCTGAGGCACAGCCTGCGTGCATGTACATGCATGTATGTAATTGTGTCCACGTGCTCTCAACATCAAGCAACCAGCTTTCCTAGTCTGCACAGGAATGAGATTTCCCAATGTATGGGAATTTCAGAACTACAACTGGAAAAGCCCCAAGCACACTGGGGCCACTGGTTACCCCATCTTAACACCACGTGTGTGTTACACATTTACTTACTCCAGCGTTGTTGTTGACAATCTGTGCTAAAAGAAGCCATGAACCGGCAAATCCACCAATAATGCCAACATTTTGGTTGAGGCCATACTACCACAAAAATCATTTAAAATCAGAATGCCTAACTAACAGTAAATGTAAGCATGCAAGTTCCTAAGTTTAAATCTCTTAATTTACCATGCCCAACTCCCTATGGGAGTAGTAGTAGTGGCTAAGGAAAAACAGTAAGAAAGAGTATGTCCACAAGTAAAATGCGTAGTTATTTTAATACTGAAAAAAATGCAACTTATGTATCAGCCTAATTAATTTGCCCTTTCAAACTGGTTTCACTTAGTACCAATTAGAACCATTGGGCAGACTTGAGAAAGAAAAAGTGTCTAAACTCTAAAACTATTTTTTTTTTAGATTTTTTTTTTTTTTGTCGGTCATGGGGCTTGAACTCTGGGCTTGAGCGCTGTCCCTGGGCTCTTCAGCTCAAGGTGACTGCTCTACCACTTGAGCTACAGTGCCACTTCCGGTTTCTGGTGGTTTATTGGAGATAGAGGAGTCTCACGGTCTTTCCTGCCCGGGCTTGGCTTTGAACCTCGATCCTCAGCCTCCTGAGTAGCTAGGATTACAGGCATGAGCCACCAGGGCCCAGCTTTAAGTTTCATTTATTAGAATATTAAGATATGATGTCTTTCCAGGCAATGTAGTTCTCTATATCCTGTACGACCAATGGGACTGCAGACACCTCTATAATGACCAACAACCAACAAATCAATTCCTCATTCTACTACTGCTCCAAAGGAAGCCCCTCTTGTCAGACCACATGAAGAGCAAAGATTCACATCATCGATAAAACTAATTTTTTTTGGTGTCACTCCTGTGGCTTGAACTGGGGGCCTGGGCACTGTCCTTTAGCTGTTTTGCTCAAAGCTAGTGCTCTACCACTTGAGCCACAGCTCCACGTTTGGCTTTTTGGTGATTAATACAAGAGTCTCAGACTTTCCTGCTCTGGCTGGCTTCAAACTGTGATCTTCAGATCTCAGCCACCTGAACAGCGAGGATTACAGGCATGAGTCACTAGTGCCCAGCTTAACACTAGTTTCTGAAAGTAGTTCCTTTTTTTTTTAACTATCAGTATCTAATTTAGTAACTGAAGAAATAGCTTTTTATAAGCCTTTAAATCCAGGTGTGATAGCTCATGCTTGTCAATGTATCTGGCCCCAGGTAGAAACTCAGAAACTCTACCTGAAAAATAACTGGGGGGGGGGGGCGCCGCGGTGGCGGAGGAGAATGTACGTATGCATGGGTGTATATATAGGTATACACGTATGCATGAGTACACATTTACATACATTAGCTTGGAGAAAAAGGAATATACCAGCCAGGCAGGTTTGTGCATGCCTCTAAGCCCTGCACCTGAGAAACTGAGGAAGAACTGTGAATTTGATGGTAACCCGAGTTTCACAGTGAGTTCCAAGACAGCCTGGTCTATAAAACACCAAAAGTGAAAATACAGCAAACCAGTGTCAGGAATAAATGCAGAGAAGTCCAGGGTCGTTTTCGGCAGTAGCTGCCTCTGCCCTTACGCTGTGTCCTATGGGCCATATGTTGGGATTACTGTGGCTTCCCCTGGCATCACAGGGCGCCAGATGGGCACAGGAGGGCCCACGTTTCACTGCATAGCCCACTGGAAGGCAGGCAGAGGCCGCTGGGCCCCCAAGCTAGCGAAGGCCAGGGAAAACATGCAACCTACTAAGAGTGATGAGGAGAAGGGAGAGAGAAGGTGGCGACGGGTGCAAACAGGAAGAGGAGAACACTTGAAAAGGAAACCATAGCTCTTGCAGCTGGTGTGGAAAGTAAGCACCTGAGAAACAGGAGAAATGGCTGGCAACACTGTGCTGCTTAAACGCATTGGAGAGCGGAAGCAGGCCGCCAGCCTGAAGCCTCTCTACAAACAGAGAAAAATCCAAAATGAAAGAGGAGATGTAATTCACACAGATCATCTGTCTATTAAAATGCTTTAAAATCTCTGGGTGTGATTATAGAAAAATTCTTTTTTTTTTTTTTGCCAGTTGTGGGGCCTGAACTCTGGGCCTGGGCACTGTCCCTCAGCTCTTCAACTCAAGGCTAGTGAGCCACTGTGACACTTCCAGCTTTTTCTGCTTATATGGTGCTGAGGAATCGAACCCAGGGCCTCATGCATGCAAGGCAAGCGCTCTACCACTGAGCCACCTTCCCAGCCCCAGAAAAATTCTTATTACATGAATGAAGATGCAAAAGTGCAAGCTGGGTGCCTGTAACTCATGCCTGTCATCCTAGCCTGTCATCCTAGCTACTCTGGAGGCTGAGATCTGAGGATCACAATTCAAAGCCAGCCTGGGCAGGAAAGCCCATGAAATTCTTATCTCGAGTGAACCACCAGAAAACTGGAAGTGGCGCTGTGGCTCAAGTGGTAGAATGCTAGCCTAGAGCTGAAGAGCTGAGGGACATGACAAAAAAAAACAAGATACAAAGTGCACAGACGGTATTACCAAGATATATAAATAATTCATATCATTATTTACAGCTACTGCCCTTGAAAGACTAGAATACAATTGTACTATAGTTCAGTTTCCAAAAATGAATAGCAGGCCTCAAATAAGCCTGATAAAAGAGGAAGGGAGGGTGATTGGCTGGAAGTGGAGTGTCTTACATCTGAATTACTTGTCAAGACTGGGATCAACTACGGTATCTGATGCTTTTGCTTATTGGCTGTTCCTCTACCACCTGAGCCATGCCTCCAGCACTACATTTATGCATTACTGAGGGGCTGGGTATTAACCCGAAACCTGCCAGGAACCAGGGAACTGGGATCTACTTCTGGCTGTGCCTGAGTGAGCTCAGCCACTTGGTCACTTCATCTGTAAGTGTGGAGTCTGGACAGAGTGATCGCTTGGCCCCTTCAAGTATGAACTATGTTAAGTGTATGACCCAGAAGGCTAAATTGGACAGTGATGGAATTTTATGGATTCTAATTTTCAAACCACGGAGCTACTAAAAGTCTAAATATGAAGTAATATAATAAGTGATTGGAACGGTAAGTTTATCAAGACTTTGTTTTGTTGAGACAAGCTTTCATTCTGTAACCCAGGCTGGTGTCAAATGCAAGATTCTCCTGCGTCAGCCTCCTAAGTGCTGGGATTACAGGCATCACCACCACACCTAGCTCCTTTGTGATATTCTTGATGATTATGGAATGTTAACAGATACCTTCAATCAATTAAGAACCGATTTTTTTGGTTTTTTTGGTCATGTCTGTTTTTCTCAGAAGTTCACACCATCCATATTCCCTGAGGAATGACTGCCATCAAATTACTTAAAAATTTAGAGTTGAAAAATTAAACTGTACCTTTAAGAATCTGAAATATTTTGTTGGAAAAAAAAAAAGTCATGTTCTATTCAGGAGGGTAGACACGCTCGAAGTGTGGGGGAGATAAGGTCTCTGGGGTGCAATCTCATTCAGAAGTGGACCCACGCTGCAAGTGTGTGTGGCTGGGGATGCAGCCCAGTGTGATCTGATCAGGTATTTCAGATGTGGCCAGTGCAACCTGCTTCTGTGAAGCACAGCGACTCTGCCGCCCCTCCCCTCCCCCTCCCCTCGCCCCTGCGGGAACTCACCTTGTCCTTACAGGGCCTCTGGCAGCTCTGGGAAGCACACACGGCGTTCTCGTCGTCAGACTCCTCCGCTCCGGACCAGTCGTACTTGGAAGGGATGTCCAGCACTTTCTTCTCCCTCTTCTTCTCCGTATTCTCCTTCACAAGTTCAACTTTGGCTGTGGCAGCCTTTTCTTTCTTTTTCTTTCTCTCTTCTTCTTTTGCTAGCTTCTTGGCTAGTTTATTCAGCTCCTTTGATTTCTCTGTGTTTAATTTTAATTTCTTCTTTTTAGGTTTGTCCATTTTCTTTGTCTCCTTAGACTTCTGTTTTCCTTCTCCAAAAAGCTGCTCTGCCTTTTCCAGCTTTCGTTTCCGTTTCTTCTCTGAGGAGTCCTTTCCTTTCATTTTTAATGGTTTCTCTTCCATGCTGTCATCCTTCAGAAATAAAGAAGCAATTTTAACATAAGACATGTAAAAAGTGTTACTCTCTTATGTGAGGTGCCTAGAATCACAGAGCAAATCACATATACATTACAGAGCAGAAAGCACAGGTCTGTAGGGAATAATAGAGGCTTGTTTTATGACTAGAATTCCTATTTGGGCTAAGTAAAGAGTAGTAGAAATGGATTATGGAGACGACTGCTTAATGCTGTAAATGTACTTAAAGTTTAACTGTCTACCCCATAAGGGTCTCATTCATACACACACACATGTATATATGTGTATGTATATACTCATTCATAAACATTTAATTAAAAGAGTTCTGAAAACGTATTAAAGATATTTAAGAAACAAACAGTGCTAAATATACAAGAAGGGGGGGGGGGGGAGTAAGATCCCAAGAAAAAACATCACAAAGCAGAATTATTCTAGCTAAGTGGAAGAAACAGCCAAGGTAACCAGACTGCTTTCCACTTAGCCATCCCCTGGCCAGCCTGGGCATTTTACATAGCTTTAAACCCTTACTTAAAGGAGCTTGACACCCATACCTCCATGATATGCAAGAATCTGTCTTCTGAGGGTGGGTGTGTGGCCTGCAAAATCCGCCATATGTGTTGTGTCTCATCTAGAGACACTTCCAGAAGGTCTCCGACCATCATGAGTTCTTCCAATTGGGCTTTCGCTCCCGGTGACAGCTCCAACACTGGAGGTTCCAAACTTCGGGGAACTAAGGGGCTCTTCCGAGGTTGCTTTCTTGGGGTGCTCGAACCTTTCCCAAAACAATACCATAAAACAAAACAAAACAGTGAAGACTGTGGGCAGATGCAATGCTTCCATTGTGATTGTAGGAGTATGGTGTCCCGTCCTCTATAGTGACTTTAGATAGGTGGGTTCATTATATTAGCATCAAAAATAAAGTGAAGGGCTTTTCTTCTTGTCTGAGATAGGGTTATGCTATGTTCCTCTCTCCACTACCTGCTGAGCAGATAGGAAGACAGGCACACACCCTGCACCGTCAAACATGAAATGAAAAAAATAAACAAAAAACAAACAAAACCCCCCCAACAGGACAGACACATCTAGAATTTCTAAAACTGATTTATTTCGAGTTTAAAGATGATTCTCTATCTTATTACTAAATTCCTTAATCCACAAATATTAAGTAGGAAACTGCCCTGTGACAGTGAATGGCTCTACAAAATCCTAAATTTCACTCCAGAGAAAAACCAGCCTTTATCTTCCAGAGTAAGCAGGGTGACTTTTTTCACAGTTGGGAAAAGAAAAGCAAGTCCTGTGGAGAAATTATTCACCAAGAAGAGAAAGAACTTTCTAGTAATCTCAGCCACTCAGACTCGAGCAAGAAAGTTCTCAAGCAGCTGTTGAGCCCGCAAGTGGCAGTGAGGAGGCAGGTGCACAGCTGACAGCAGCAGCAGGCAGGCCCAGGGGCCTGGAAATTGTCTCATGCGGAATCTCTGAGCGCAACGTGCTCGGGTTATCATCTAATAATAAAAAACATAGCTGGCCATTGGTGGCTCACGCCCATAATCCTAGCTACTCAGGAGGCTGAGATGTGAGGACTGTAGTTTAAAGCAGCCCCGGCAGGTAAACAGACTCATCTCATCTCCAACTAACCAGCAAAAAGCCAGAAGTGGAGATGTGGCTCAAATGGCAGAGTGCTAGCCTTCAGCAAAAAAGCTAAGGCACTGAATTCAAGCCCCAGGACAGGCAAAAAGGAAAAAAAAAAAAGGGGGGGGGGGGGGAGTCTTTTCTAACCAACACAGCCTTTAAAAATGTTATTAGCATTTCATAGTCAGGCACTGTGTTCAATTCAATGGAGATTCATAGCCAAAAGTTGGTGACTCAAACCTGTAATCTTAGCCAGGTAGAAGGCGCTGAGATTCAGAAGACTAAGTTTGAAGGCAGCCTAGGCAGAAAAATTCAAGGGACTCCATTTCCAAAAATAATCAGAAAGGCCCATCTGGAGGAATGGCTCAAGTGATAGTGCTAGCCAAGCAAGCAAGCTGAGTGAGCACAAATCCTCGAGTTTCAATCTCAGAATTGGGTTCGGGGAAGGAGCGTTTATAGCTTTCTGTATCTGAATGCGTAATACCTTGTGAACAGCTCTTGGAAGCAGAAGAATACGCATGCTCTGCACAGAACGAAGGCGCAGTCCACATGTGTGTCACCACTTCCTCAGACTTGATGGGAATCTCTTCATCACAAAAAAGATTGGGCTCCAGACTACTAGAGGACTTCACACTGGCTGTATCCTGAAGGACAAAGAGGGCTTCAGAATTGGAATTGCGGACCTTACACTGTAACGAGGATTAAATGAAGGCTTTCAGCTTTAAAGCTTCTATACGTTACAAATAACACTAGAGGGATGGAAATGTGGCTTGCCTAGCATGCATGAAGCCCTGGATTCGATTCCTCAGTACCACATACACAGAAAAGGCTGGAAATGGTGCTGTGGCTTAAGTGGTAGAGTGCTAGCCTTGAGCAAAAGAAGCTTAGGGACAGTGCCCAGACCCTGAGTTCAAGCCCCAGGTCTAGCAAAAAAAAAAACTTAAAATAAGCCGGGCGCTGGTGGCTCACGCCTGTAATCCTAGCTACTCAGGAGGCTGAGATCTGAGGATCGTGGTTCAAAGCCAGCCCGGGCAAGAGAGACCGTGAGACTCCTATCTCCAATAATCCACCAGAAAACCAGAAGTGGCGCTGTAGCTCAAATGGTAGAGCGCTCGCCTTGAGCTGAAGAGCTGAGGGACAGCGCCCAGGCCCAGAGTTCAAGCCCCACGACCGACAAAAAAAAAAACTTAAAATAAATACAAATAACCATGTAATTATATAGTATTACATCTAATTTTAAAAAGTGTATTTGAGATAAAAAATAATGACCTAAATTTCAAACCCAAAAAGAATAAAGCTAAAAAGTGTATAGAGACAATAAACCTACAATAATTATTACTAAATAATCCATCATTCAGATTCTACAACACATTAACAATTCATCAACAAGAACTGTGGACACTTTAAAAGAAACACAAAATGGACTTTAGAGGGGAAGAAAAGTTTAGATGTGCTATCTTTACAAACAACCATTTAATCTCTGAAGATGTTCAATCCTATCTTACTAACTGTTCTCATTTAATACAATGAAAAGTCTGAATGACAATACAGAAATCACTCAATTCTGACAGCTCTCATTAGGTCTCAGATAACTCTCCAGGGAATTTATTTCCACAAGCTCACCTGCATAGCCTTGGAAACAGAGTGCAATCAGATGGAAATCACACTGTTATTTTAACAGAGAACTTCATACTGGAAGCCAGTCAATTGGGTACTAAAGACTGAAAGGCACCAAGACCCATGATATCACGGGAGGCAGCACAGCGCAGCACAACCCAGGACTGGATGTGTGTGTGTGTGTGGGGGGGGGGGGGGGGGGTGGGAAGGTGAGAACTACAAGGAGGCCCTGTGGGGTTGAACAGACCTCTGAGAGAACTACCAACCAGGCAGGTGTGCTCTTTCCAGCAACACGTGTGGCTGGCTTCAGGGGAGGGGGATTGCAAGTATGGAGTTGCTGCTTACGCCAGGGTTTAAAAAAAAACAACAAAAAAACCACACAGCCCGGCAATAGTTGCTCACACCTGTAATTGTAGCTACTCAGGAGGCTGACCTCATCTGAGGATTGTGGTTTGAAGCTAGCCCAGGCAGGAAAGTCCAGGACTCTTATTTCCAATTAAAAAAGCCAGAATGGGCTGCGAAGGTTGCTCAGTGGTAGAGCACTTGCCTTGCATGCCTGAGGCCCTGGGTTCAATTCCTCAGCACCACATAAATAGAAAAAGCCAGAAGTGGCGTTGTGGCTCAAGTGGTAGAGCAAAAAAGCCCAGGGGCAGCAGTCCTGAGTTCAAGCCCTAGGACCAGCACAGAAACTAAATTAAAGGAAACACGTAATAGATGTTATGGTAAGAAGCAAAGCAAGAACTCAGCAAGTAAGGTCCATGCCCACCCGGCCAGTCCCTGATTACCTTTATGTCATAGCCATACGTCTCTCTAATGTCCTCGTCGGAATCTGTCTCCTCGTCGTCGTAGTCCACTGTTTGCCGGGGAGAAGACGATACACTGCTCACCACCCGGTTAAAAGCTGACTGTTGAAAACTAGACAAGTGTCCCTAAACAAAGAATTCCAGGATGAGCGGAGACTTACTGAGTGAACATGGCTACTTAGTATGTGCATCAACCATTTGTAACCAACTGGTGAAGCGGCTAAAGGACTTCTTCAACAGTCAGTAGAAACTAGATGACTCAATTAAAGCTGCCATGGTCTAGGTGAATGGGACCTTGCAAGGAGTATCTCACTAAAATGACTCTGGCGGGTACTCAGAAAATTTTACAGGTCTGTGGAGCAGGAAGATGCGTGGGGCTCATGAAACAGCTGACAAGCTATTGTTCTCCCAGTCAGAGAACAGATGGAGTCCACTCCACTGAATACTGACACACACACAGGAAACAGAGAGAGAATGTAAACCCTAATCTTGCCTGTAAGTCCGGGTTGGCGGCTGCTTTTTGGAGTTCTGCGCTGATGATCTTCTCGGTCTTTTCCCGAGCGGCCTGCTCCACCATACGCTGGCTTAGCACAGAGAGTTTGGCCAAAGCAGAGGACAGTTCATCTGTGGCCAGGGCCTGCCGTGCTCTATCTTGCCAGCTCATAGCACGTTCCGTCAAACACTGCAGGGCTTCTCCCTCAGGCAACCGTACAGGCAGCTTCTGAAGGGACACCAGGAGTGACAAAATAGTCTCTAGCCTGGGCCTGCGAGACCTCATGCAAAGAGGGCACAGGAATTTGACTTCTTTGGCCTGCCAACTGGACCCTTTCTTGTGGGAACTTGGCTTGGGAAGGGGAACACAGCTGTTGTGGAACCAGTCCTTGCAGAGCTCGCACTGCAGCATAAACCCACTGGCTGTCTTCCGGCAAATGCAAAACCTGACTTCCTCTGGGCGGCCCGCCACCGTCATCTTGGCTAGGTTAGCTGCCCGGAGGGAGTGCATGGCCTCAATCTCTTTTTGCTCTCGTTCTTTGAAAACTGCCACCTGCACACGAGAAACATTTAAAGGAAGATGTCAGTGCACTATAAACCCCTAAACACTGAACGTTCAAGGCTGAGGGCTCTTTCTCCAAATAGTTGCAAACCATTTCTGAAGATTTGGGGTGCTCGGGCAGATTCCATACCAGCATCGTCATCTGAGATGGAAGGGTACTGAAAGACTTGACAATTCAATTTACGTAGGCAGAATACTTCCTCTGAGCACCCTCCTCTAGGGTAGGAAGAGGGCACAGGCCACCCTGAAGCCAAGCCACCTGGGTACCAAGCCTGGGTTTCAG
This sequence comes from Dipodomys spectabilis, assembly GCF_019054845.1. Taxonomy (NCBI): domain Eukaryota; kingdom Metazoa; phylum Chordata; class Mammalia; order Rodentia; family Heteromyidae; genus Dipodomys; species Dipodomys spectabilis. The sequence goes on along the minus strand of NW_024871349.1, from coordinate 113,718 downwards.
AGGGCTGATGTGTACAACTCAACTGAACAGTTTTCTGGTGATGTAGCCACATCGTCAACTTCATCCTGTTTTAAACATTAAGTGCCTAGCTTGTACTGGCACAAATTAAATATTCAATAATCCTTGGATCCATCTTAAACATTAAGTTCTACACCAATACATTTGTCCAGACGGCCTCCCCATTTCATCTGGAGCTAGAACAACAAAGCCTGGTGACAAGTTCAACACTGGTTTATGAAACTCACTCCAACCAAGAAGAGAAAAAACATCCTAAATATTGATGTATCTTCTTTTTAAATTACCAGAGTTGCTCTGAAACGATTTTGAAATAATGTCCAGTTCCACTTTTCTATCAAGACTGATTTGTTAGGCAGGCTCTCAAATTGGATTATTTGTAGAGAGAAAGAAGAGTACACCAAGCTACATATTATATGCAGTTCCCAACTACTGTCTAATTTTCATTTTTATTCTTTTAGTAATCTTAATTCTTCCCATTCTTTTTTGTTTTTGTGCTGGTCCTAGGGCTTTAAACTCAGGACTTGCACGTTGTTCCTAGGATTTTGTGCTCAAGGCTTGTGTTCTACCACTAGAGCCACAGCTCCACTTCTGGCTTTTTTGGGTGGACATTCCTGACCAGGCTGGCTTTGAATCAAGATCTTCAGCTCTCAGTCTCCTGAACAGCTTAGTGGCTCACACCTATAAGCCTGGCTGCTCAGGAAGCTGTGATTTGGAGGATCTTGGGTAAAGTTGGACCAGGCAGAAAAAGTCTAGGAGAGTCCCATCTTCAATTAGCCAGCAAAATGCCTGAATAGAACTAGTGTGGTTCAAAAAATTATCATAATTCTTACTGCTATAAACACTTTTACTGAATAGTCAATATCCTCCCAAAAGCTAATAAAAGGGAGAGATTTTGAGAGTATCTGGCACCAGTACTCTACTTCAACTGCTTCAGAAAGCACAACAGTATTAAGAGCCACAAAATGCTACTAAACTAATTCAATTTCTAACTAACTTAAAGAACATTATACAGCAAGTTCCCCTGCTTACTTACAACAGAACATTTTTAACAAAGTAGGGCTGAGAGTATGGCTCAACTGGCAGACTGCCTGCTAGCAAGCAAAGTCTTAAGTTTAAACTCCAGTATCTCAGTAGGAGGGAAAAGTAGTAACGCAAATGTTCTGAGCAGGCTGGGAATGAAGCTCAGTGGTAGAGTGCTTTGACTAGCCAGCAGGAAGCCTAAGTTTGATCCCCACCACAAAGAGAAAACAAAAAGCAGATTATGTCCAACTTTGATAGCTATTACACAACAATTAAAGCAATAAAGAACTGATATGTGGAAAAGAATAGTAAACTTTTTGCACTGCAATTACAAATGTATAGAAAAATAAATCCCTACCTTAATAGTAACAATAAAATTATATTTAAAAAAAGTCCTAGCCAGGCTCATGCCTGAAATCTTAACTACTCTGGAGGCTGAGATCTGAGGATGGCAGTTTGAAGCCAGCCTGGGCAGGAAAGTCTGTGAGACTCTTATCTCTAATAAACTACTCAGAAAAAGCCAGGAGTGGTGCTGTGGCTCAAGTGGTAGACTGCTAGCCTTTAGAGAAAGAATCTCAGGGACAGCGCACAGGCCCTGAGTTGAAGTCTCAGGACTGACACAAAATAAGTAAATAAATAAATATATATCCTATGACAGAGTACACCAATGTAAAAGCCTACACCTGTTAACATCTTCCCGGTTTCTTACCACCATGGCTGTATCTCTTGTTTCCTCCAGTCCTTCCTCCAAATCACTCAAGGGCTCGAGGTCTAGGTCCTTCTCTTTTTCTTTTTCTATTAATTCTTTCACTTTTTTCCTCCTGTTTTTACCACTCCCGTATATACCAATGTCAGTTCGGGGACTTAGCACCTAAAAAATAAAACCAAAATATAAACTGTAGTTTTCTAAAGTGAAATAACAGGAACCACATACAGCCGCACACCATGTCCTGGGACCTTAAGAACTTTATGTACGTATCTAACTGAACCTGTGCAACCTTACACATTTATTTCCACACTCTACAAACAAAAGGAAATAGATTCATGGAACAACTTGCGCAAGGACACGAGGCTAGCAAGAGAAGAGCCAGTCCTCAAATCTGAAACTGTCCCACTTCAGAGCCTGTCCTCTGACTACCATAATCAACCTGCTCACCAGACTAAGGACAAGGATTTAAATCTGTGCTTTTGAGAAATAACATCTGTCAGTGACAGAGTCCAATAACCAGAGATAAGATCAGGCTGACTGCTTTTTCTGGACACAGCACAAGATTATCAGGATATGAGTCTAAGGCTCCAAATTTCAGACCCACATCTGATAGGTCTGGGAGGTATCACTGGCGCTAAAGACCAGATTAAACTGGGAACACCCCTCACCTGTGCTACAACCAGCCAGAGGGTTAAGTTTATCAGCTGCTGATGGAGTGCTGAGTAGCTGGACACCAAGGACCCTTGTTACCTGCAGCAGTGTATGGCTGGAATTCTTCTTCAGAAAGGTGCGCCCAGTCCGCTCTCTCCAAGCCCGTGCTGCCGCGACCTGCGACTCCACCTGGGGCAGGGCATCAAGCCGCACAGGGATGGGGCGTCCCTTGGCAGATAAGCTCTCAAGCTGCTCCAAGTAAGCATAATTGCTGCCACTCTGGAAGACAGAAGCAGAGTGTTACAACCTCGCTTCTCTTATGGAGCCTGGAACATGTCAGAGGAATGCAGAAAAATGCTCAGATACAGAAAGTCTTATAAACACGAGTACTCTTCCCTCTTATGTCAAATTCATGTCAATTGCCTCCAAAACTCCTTCCAGATAAGTCTTGACTGACCCTTCTCCCAAACCATGCATCCTAAACAAAGCCTGACTACCATCACAACCTGTCCACTTACTCAGCACCCATAAGTCAATACCCCACTGAAGAAAAGGGCTGGAGAGCCAGGGAGAAACACAGCCTTTCCACATTACCAAGGAGACAGACATCAGACGGCCTGTTAGCTTTTCAATCATAAACAGCCGATTAGGATGATCAGACACTACACTGCCTGGGTAGGATCAGAGACAAAGGAGTAGCCACGATCAAAACAGAGGTAATAAGAGGAAGAAAAAGCAGCAGGAGCTGAGTCCCAGGAAAAGTGAACTGAAAATTGACAGAGTGGAAGAGGAGTCAATACAACTAGAAAATGTTCTTTCTTGAGACAAGTTTTCTTGGGTATAGTTCTAAAATGAAAGTATATGTATAACACTACCAATATTACTTACGGCTTTTTTATTTATTTTGGGGGGGGCGGGGAGGGAGACACGGTTGCATAATGTAGGCCCAGCAGCCCTTGAACTCTGTATCCTCTGGCTCAGCATTTTGAGATAATAGGTGGATACTACCACACTTGATGCTAATGGCTTTTAGTACTTCAAGCAAAATTCAGCACTGATTTCACTACTGTAAACGTGTTATCTCTTCAAGAAAAATATGCATTTATGTAATTTCTCTCACATTCCTGTTCCCAAACATTAAAAAAAAATAGCAAAGTACTAGATGCTCAGTAAGTGCTCATCTTATTTTTCCACATCTTATTTTAAAAGTAGTACATGCATGGGGAAAAAAGATTCAAAGAATACACCAGATAATAAAACCCCCCTATCGGTAAGCAATGAATAGCTAATCCCATCACCTTTTGTAATAATAGCTAGTTATATATGAAAGGTGGTCTTTCAATTACAGAATCAGATGGAAGAGGAGGTGAATTCTAAGCACCAATGCTTTATTATGATTTTCTATCCAAAGGAATGAGAGGTTTCAAGGTTCATGCGCGAGGCAGGCGCTACCTGCTGGGCAGGCTAATGCCAGTGTGCTTACCTGAAGAGCTTCCACCTTTGCTGTCCATTCTCGAGCCTTGTGTAGGGCCTCTTTCAGGGACAACACGTTCGGAAGAAAGGCTGGAATGTTCTTGGCTTCATTCACAATGCTTTCTAAACTTGCTACACTGTGTCGTGGTCTAAATGAGCAACAAAATGGAGGACAACATGAAGAAAAGTGCAAGTGCTACCAACATCTAACAACAGTGTATTATGTGGAAAGAACCTTCACTTCTGTCACTTAGTTCTCAGCAAAGCAAGCACCACCTTCCGTCTGATAGAGAAAAACTAACTCATTGGTCATTTCGTATAAATAAATTATACCCCCTTGGCTGGGCGCCAGTGGCTCACACCTGTAAATCCTAGTTACTCAGCAGGCGGAGATCTGAGAATCGCAGTCTGAAACCAGCCCAGGCAGAAAAGTCTCTGTGAGACTCCAATTAACCACTCAAAAACTGGAAGTGGTGCTGTGGTTCAAAGTGGAATAGTGCTAGCCTTGAGCAAAAGAGCTCAGGGACAGTGTCCATAAGCCCCATGATGACAGATAAAATTCTCACAATGTTTTTGCAAAAATGCTTTCTCAAAGAACACCAAAGCTAATTACTAGTCAGATTAGTAATATATATATATGGTATATATCACTACTTATCCTCATTAAGTACAGTGGGATAGTACTAACGACAGATCGATATAAACCATATCTCTATACAAACTTTATCTCTACACAAACCTTATCTCCTATTACTTTCCTAACAATATCTCTATATAAACCTTATCTCCTATTACTTTCCTAACTACAGCCTCCATTCCAGAAAAACTCAACTTGTCACCTGGGCACACCTTACATGTTTCTCAGTTTATCACATTTCCCCCTTCTATTTCCATCCTACTGTTCTTTTTCAAGGTTCTCCATAAATTCTTTTTTTTTTTGGTGGGTCATGGGGCTTGAACTCTGGGCTTGGGCACTGTTCCTGCACTCTTCAGCTCAAGGCGAGCACTCTACCGCTTGAGCCACAGTGCCACTTCAGGTTTTCAAGTGGTTTATTGGAGATAATAGTCTCTTAGACTTTCCTGCCCGGGCTGGCTTTGAACGGTGATTCTCAGATCTCAGCCTCCTGAGTAGCTAGGATTACAGGCGTGAGCCACCAGCGCCCAGCTTCATAAATTCTTATTTCTCTGAAACTTCTCAACTGAAGGTCCAAGCTCAACAAACTCCTGCTGAGGCCAAAGTATCCTGTATGTAGTTGGAACCTATCTGAAACTGTCTACATGCAGCCTCATTTGCTATCTTGGTGCTGGTGGTCAAGTTAACCACCTCATGAAAGAGGCCCTTTATTTCCTCCTTCCCATTTTCTACTTGCTAAGGTTCTCAAAGAGGCAACAGTCACCAAAATGTCTTCACCTTGCCTGCAGGCAAAGCTTAGCCTTTTCCTCCCATCGTTCAGAGACTGTAAGGAGCTCCTGTAGTTCAGCCATTGCTTTCTCCACAGCATGGTGGGGTGCCAGTCCTACACCAGAGTCAATCAGTTTCTTCATGGCATCCAAAGTGACCTGCTGAGGATCGGATAGGGTCAGCCTCACTTCATCCAGCCACCGAGCCTGCTGGAGCTCTTGTTTCAGCCGGGGTAATTCAGGAAGCTCCACATAGAGACTAGAACCCATGTCTATCAGCATCTGGAGTTTGGAAGAATCTGGCGTTTCATCCATCATGGCCTTCTGAGCACGTTCATGAAACTCTTCCACATCATCCAGCAGATTCTGAAAAAGATAAAAAGAAAATTTAAAGGGATAAAGAACAGACATTCTTACTTTTAAGTAAGTTTCACATTTATAATACTGGACTCATTAAAAAACTACATAATGACTGCTAACTTAAGACAAACCATACACTCCAATGGCCAGACAGTAAACACGTAAGTGAAATGTCTCTGTCAGTATGAGCACTCTGACAACGGGCCAGCACAACAGAGACTGGCAAGAGAGGGAATGCCACAGTACTCTGATATGACAATCACAGAAGATGATGAACCCAAACCACACAGAGACTGGTAGTGGGAGCTTGAGGAGCTGGGGTGATGGCAGTTAGTAGAAAAGCAGGCATTCAGGGAGCGCAAGTCCATACAACTGGAAGAGATGGCAGGACAGGCTGACAAGCCAAAAATGCTGGACAATGAAATGGGGAACAAGAAAGGAAGTCACCTGTTAATGACAAATAAGGAGATAAGGATGCTACACTAAATCTTTGGCACCACAGCTTTACAGGAAATAGAAAGGAAGCCCACCAATCAAGAAGCCATCTTCAAGGACTCTAATTCTCCGTATTTAACACAAGGCCAACTTCTGTACCACCAAGACAGAGCAATATGTTTGAGATGGACTAAGGTGCTATCTTCCCTGCGGCATGTCTATGCCAAATGCTTTTTACTATCACTTTTACTATATTCAAGTCTTGCCTGAGTTCCTCTCTTGCCAGATGTAAGGAACAGGGTCAACTTAGCTGCCCCACGTTTTCTGTTAAAATATTTGGAGCACTGACCAAGAAGCTAGGGATTGATAGGTCTTTTTCTGACCTGGGTTCACTGGACCAAGAATTGAGATCAGGTAGGAACTAACTACAAAATCTTTTTAAAGAGGAATGAGCTTACGTGGACAGATGAGAAACAAATAAGCCAAGGAAAGAGTGCATAATGTCTTGTAGATTAAAATGACTAGATTTCTTTCTAATGGCATTTTAAGCACAGGGAAGTGCTATAACTTTACTTATATTTGAGATGATCATTCTGCCTTTCCTAACAAAAATAAACTGGGAGACAGAATAGAAGAGGAAGTAGTTAAGAGGCTGTTATCCACGGGCAATTGTGTGGCACACTCCGAGCATATTTTAAGCAATGGAGTGGTAACCGGTTTGCGGAGGGATCCATTTTAGAGGCAAGAGCAGCACTTGCTTAGGCTGGGCACAGAGAAATGAAATGAGGAATCAAGTAGCCTAGGATTTTTTTCTCTTGACTCATTAAAAGTTTTATTATTTATTTATTTATGCCAGTCCTGGGGCTTGAACTTGGGGCCTGGGCGCTGTCTCCAAGCTTCTTTTTGCTCAAGGTTAGCACTCTACATTTTGAGCCACAGACCCAGCTTTTGCTGTGTATGTGGTACTGAGGAATCAAACCCAGGGCCTTTTGCATGCTAGGCAAGCACTCTATCACTGAGTCACATTCCCAGCTCCTAAAAGTTTTCTTGGAGGGGAAATGTGGTCATGGGGCTTGTACTCAGGGCCTGGGCAGACAAAGTCTCTAAGCGCCTTTTGCTCAAGGCTAGCACATTCTACCACTTTGAGTCACAGCTCCATTTCTGGTTTTTGAGTGGTTAATTGGAGATAAGAATATCTGCCTGGGCTGGCTTCAATCTGTGATCTTCAGATATCAGCCTCCTGAGTAGCTTGTATTACAGTCAGAAGCCACCAGTGCCTGTCATTAAAAGGTTTTTGAAGATAGCTTTTACTCTACCTCGCCCATGTAAGACTCCAAGTTCAAACCCCAGTACATGAAGCAAGCAAGCAAAAACATTATACATCTGGATATACATCTGTAGAGAAGGAGGAAGGAAGAGTGAGAGATCTTGGCATCAAAAAGATACAGGTGATATTTATCGACAATGGACAAATCAGAGAGCACACAGCTAAAAGGGCTGAGGCTCCTTCGTATTCTACATTAGTCTGGAGAAAGAGCAAAGAGAATTAAGAGCAGGAGAGTACTGTGCCACGGATGCCTAAAGGAGAGTCAATTAAGAGAGGGAGTAATCAACTACCAAAGGAGTAAGACAAGAAAATTATATATAACTGATAGTAGATTTTGTTAATTGACAACCTCGTCAAAAACTGTTTTAGATATTCTGGCCATCCCTAAAACAAACAAGAAAAACATTAATAATTATGTAGACTAGCACAGTTGATATATACTTTTGATAAAAATGCTAAGCTAAAACAAATTCTCAATTCGTTTTAGGCTTTATTCCTTTAAAAAGGAAAAACCCAAAACAATAAAAATCCATGACATAGACTGCTTACTAAAAACCTTAAACAACAGCACATATGTGAGAAAAGAAACAGCAGGGCTGGGAAGGTGGCTCAGTGGTAGAGCGCTTGCCTTGCATGCAAGAGGCCCTGGGTTCGATTCCTCAGCACCACATAAGCAAAAAGAAAAAAGCCGGAAGTGGTGCTGTGGCTCAAGTGGTAGAGCGCTAGCCTTGAGCTGAAGAGCTGAGGGACAGCGCCCAGGCCCAGAGTTCAGGCCCCACTACCGAACCCCCCCCCCCCCAAAAAAAAAAGAAACAGCAAAAACTAGGGTAGACATGGCGTTCTGTGAGCCCTGAACGCAGTCCCCACCACAGACACAAGGCAAGGAGGTAGACTTCACCTTCACTTGTCGAGCTTGGCTGATGACACATGGAAGACTGAAAAGCTGCTGGACAAAGGCCTTCAGTTCTTCTACTGTCAGTTTGGTCCGCGTTCTCCCACTATCTGGGCTCTGTCTGATGAGAAATAATATTGAGATGTTGTAAGGAAAATTTAAGTTATCCTGGTCTCTCGTGGGGCTCCCAGTCTCTGCACAATTCAAACCTCTGCAATCCTGGAATCCTAGCGTCAGAGGAATTCCACTGCAATGGTCATCACTTCAGAATTAAGCTGCATGCTGAGCAGTTAATAACTCACAACACTCAAGTGTCCAAGTCCCAGTCCCTCTAAGCTACATGTGTGGAACCCTGCAAACATGAAGGAAGTTCACCATGTGGAACAGTAAGTGCAGGAGAAAATGAGCTCTGAGTCTTGGGCACCTCGCTATCAGGAACCAACCAGGAGCTATCACCTGACACAGCTACTGAACCACCTAGAAGTGTTTCAACATCTAGATGTATACTAATTTTTCTACAAGTTACCTGTACCTATGCTTTTAGTAAATTCTCCCAGAGTCGGCAACCCCATGACAAGCTAAAACTCCACTGGATAATGTCTCTAAGAAAGGTTTTCTAATAAAATAGATTAAAAAAATTCACTTTAGGTGGCAAAGGCTCATTCCTGTAATCTTAACTACTATGTAGGATTATAGTTTGAAACCAGCGCTGACGAAAAGTCCACAAGACTCTATCTCAACCGGCTAAATTTGTGAGTCAAGGGATAAAAGTGCAAACTGAAAAAGTAAAAACCTCTGAATTCAAACCTCAGTACATACAAACACACACATGCATGTGGGTGTACAATAAAGTATTTTCAAACCCAGAATACACACCACTACAGAAAAAGCCATTCATACCAGGCATGGTGGCAAACCCTGTGATTCCAGACATTTAGGAGCTGAACAAAAGAGGACTGGCCACTTCCTACTACACAGTGAGATGTCTCAGAAGACAGGAAGTCGGAAGAGGACAGGGAACAGGGACAAGAGGAAGGTGCAGCAGCAGACAGAGGAATGTGCTGGAATGCCTAAGAAGCAATAATATGCATAAACTGCATTCAATGAAAGGGACACAGGCCAGGCACTGGTGGCTCATGCCTATAATCCTAGCTACTCAGAAGCCTGAGATCTGTGGATTATAATGCAAAGCCAAGCCAGACAGGACAGTCTCTAACCAGCAGAAAACCAGAAGTGGAACTGTGGCTCAAAGCGGTAGAGCACTAGGCCTTAAGCAAAAGAGCTCAGGATCAGCACCCAGACCCTGAGTTCAAGCCTCACAACTGACAAAAAAAAAAGTATACACTTGTAGGCTCTTAACCCCTGCCTCTTCTACATGCACCCAGATTACTCCCTGCTGCCACCTGCCTTCTGCCTGTGCTATCATCTCACCCAATCACTGCACTTATTGATCATGCACCCACCATGTAAGAATAAGAAATACAGTAGTGAAAAGCAGCTCAAACTACCTGACACTCCAGCTTAGTGTACGTTCTACATTCATGGGAGGGTGGGGGGGAGGTGACATAAAATCAGAATTAGTTCACCAGAAGGTGATAGGGTGAGAAGATAAAGCAGGAAACAAGAAGACTTAAAACAAGGAACAAACGGAGGGAGCTCAGTAGGAAGCAGAGCACTCTTAAGAAAGGCGAGAGTGTGTGAGGTGCATGTGCGTGCGCGCACATGCGTGCACACATATTGCTCTGTGAGGAAAGAAATTGTGAACTAAGAGCTGTAACCCCCAACCCTTAGCAGATCATAAAGCAACTGTCACCTGAACTAAAAAAAAAAAAATCAAAAAAAACAAAAAACGAAACACTTTCTCCAGGACCCCCATTTAAAAATTCTGGATATAGGCTGTTAAGAAAGCTTAATTCAGGAACAGCCTGGTTAGTTATTATCAACTAAAAAAGATGGTCTGAACAAAGGTGAAAACTCACTAAGCTCTTTTCTCAGACACAAGCAATAGATTTCCCGAGGGGCTTCTTCCCTCTATTCAACTGAGACAGGACATTGCCACTACAGCTTGCTTTCAGGACCTGAAAAAGTAAACTTGTATTTGCATAAGCCAGAAAACTTGGGAACTGGGTTTCAAAAACCTGACTTGAAGGCATCACTCAAGAGAGAAAGGGGGCTGGGAAGGTGGCTCAGTGCCTGAGGCCCTGGGTTCAATTCCTCAGCACCACATAAGCAAAAAGAAAAAAGCCAGGAGAGAGCGCTAGCCTTGAGCTGAAGAGCTGAGGGACAGCGCCCAGGCCCAGAGTTCAGGCCCCACAACCGGACCCAAAAAAAAAAAAAAAAAGAGAGAGAAAGGGATGCCAGGTACGACTAAACTGGGTAAACAAACTTGGTAGACGTAGTTTTTCCTGCACAGAAGCACGTTTGTCTCTCTCTCTCACACACACACACACAGTCAGTGTGACTCCCAGTATTATGATTTAAAGAGCTTCCACAATTTCTGAAGATGAATAGAGGAAGGGAGTACGAAGGCAGAGAGGAAAGAAGACGGAGGCATTCATTACTGGAGAAGGAAGAACCAGCGCTACAAGAGATTAAACCAGCTAAACTTTCACTTTTATTCTTACCTATGTTTCTGCTTCTTGCTAAGCAGCAGCTGAGCCACAGAAGCACAGGTCTCGGCTTCTTTAACAGCATCCCTGAGTTTCCGAAAGAGATCGTTCTCTGGGTATTTCCTGTCCTCAGCATCTTCAAGCATTACTCTTAATTCAATCAAGTCTGTAAAATAATATGAAAAAAGCCACATGCTATGACCAGAGACACAAAGAGCCACTCTAAAACCTCATCCACTTCCCCAGGTGGGTCATCAACCAACTAGCGGAAATCTCACAGCTGTGAAAAATCTCACCAATGCAGTGAAAGCTTCTAACAGGTACCTGAACCCATTCCAAGGCCCAGAGATCATTTCTCTTTCAATAAAGCCTTGAGTGTCAGTCAGCTAGTAGCAAATACAACCAGCTACAAGCTGCCTGTCCCATCTGAGGTCAGCCTGTTCATTCAAAGAGGACTGCTGCCAAGCACGGCAGCACACAGCTGCAATCCTCACAATAAGCAGCCCAAGGCAGGAGGGTTACAAGGTAGAAGCCAGCCTGGGCTACAGAGTGAACTCCAGGTTACGTGAGACGCTCTGTCTTCAAAGACAAAGTTTCTCAAATAGACAATATCCAAGGAGCTCTTCAGTCTCCACTGTCCTAGAAGCAGGGGACAAGGTGAGAACACTACAGCGCAGGCCCACGGAAGAGGAAAAACGTAACCTTTCTTGTGGCTGAGGTTATCAGACAGTGCCTCTGTGACGCGACTGACCCAAGTGTCGTAGGACTGCGCCCTGGCCCCCACGCCGCACAGGAGGGAAGGGAGCTCTTCCAGGGGGTAGCGGTATCTACAAAAAACAGAAATTAAACACTTTACAACTTGCAAATAAATGGTGAGAAAAATGAAAGATGGTACAGGATTAGGGGTGCAGGGTGTAGTCATTGGACTGTTTCCTGATGTTTATACCATAGAAAAGGGAGGTTTTCAAATGGATAGCAGTATCTACTCCCCTGTCCCCCAAAAACCTCACTGAAACAAAAACTTTAAAACCCAAGAACAATCTGAAAATAAATGAGAAAATGAAAGATGCCTACAGGATTGTGGGTGCTGCTCAAGTGGTAAAGTGCTTGCCTAGCAATAAGGAGGCCCTAAGCCCAACCCCCAGTATGGGGATGGGTGGTCACGGTTGAGAGAGAGAGAGAGAGAGAGAGAGAGAGAGAGAGAGAGAGAGAGAAAGAGAGAGGAAACATCTGGAATTGGGGCTGGAAAGGTGGCTCAGTGGTAGAGCGCTTGCCTTGCATGCCTGAGGCTCTGGGTTCGATTCCTCAGCACCACATAAAGAAAAAAGCCGGAATTGGCAGTGTGGCTCAAGTGGTAGAGCATTAGCCTTGAGCTGAAGAGCTGAGGGACAGCGCCCAGGCCCAGAGTTCAGGCCCCACAACCGGACCCCCCTCCCCCCCAAAAAAAGAAACATCTGGAATTAACTGATGAAGCGAGTAATCGTAGCCTTTGTGTTTAGGACCTAAGTCCACAAGCAAGCAGAAGACAGGAAGTTACTAGATCAGGGACAGGAAGGGAATAACTCAAGATCTGACTTTACTTTTGGATACCTAAGACATTTCTTCTGCATGGGGCAGGGGCACAGATCAGCTGGGTGGTAGAGACACACCAGCCGCTCGGGATTACAGGAGCAGGTGAGAGCCGAGAGGAAGCACGTGGTTCTGCATGCTGAGCACTGTCGCTCATCGTCAGGAACAAGCTCAAACACTTCCTCTTCTGACATCAGGACACCCTGAAACACAAGAGACAGCACACATCAACGTTGCCTTTTCTTCAAAGCATAAAAAAAAGTGGTGCTGTGGCTCACTTTGAGCTGAAGAACACAGGGACCGTGCCCAAGCCCAGAGTTCGAGTCCCATGACTGACCAAAAAAAAAAAAAAAACCCAAAACTCCTCTCCTACAGTAGGGAATAAGTCAATGGCATAACAAGAAAATATTTTCTAGCAGGAGGGCGATGGTGGCTCATGCCTATAATACTAGCTACTCAGGAGGCTGAGATGTTCAAAGCCAGCATGGTCTTTTTGGCTTTTTTACTCTATCACTTGAGCCACACCTACATTTCCATGATTCTTTGAACCATGATCCTCAACATGAATTATGAGTGCAAAAAAGGGGAAACTATCCTGAGTGTGGGAACCAGTGGGAGGGGAGGGGAGGGTCAAGGTGAAGGTAAAATGATCTTAGTACTTCATTCATACTCAGCATGAAAGCATACTGAATACTGTTTAGAAGATAGAGAAAGCCGGGAAATGAAAAGGTACCAGAGGGGGGGCTGGGAAGGTGGCTCAGTGGTAAAGCACTTGCCTTGCATGCCTGAGGCCCTGGGTTCGATTCCTCAACACCACATAAGCAAAAAGAAAAAAGCCGGAAGTGGCACTGTGGCTCAAATGGTAGAGCGCCAGCCTTGAGCTGAAGAGCTGAGGGACAGAGCCCAGGCCCAGAGTTCAGGCCCCACGACCGGACCAAAAAAAAAACAAAAACAAAAAACAACAACAAAAAAAAAAACAAATAAAATATCTTGGGGCTGGGAAGGTGGCTCAGTGGTAGAGCGCTTGCCTTGCATGCCTGAGGCCCTGGGTTCGATTCCTCAGCACCACAGAAGCAAAAAGAAAAAAGCCGAAGTGGTGCTGTGGCTCAAGTGGTAGGGTGCTAGCCTTGAGCTGAAGAGCTGAGGGACAGCGCCCAGGCCCAGAGTTCAGGCCCAACGACCGGACCCCCCCCAAAAAAAAAGAAAAGAAAAGGTACCAGAGGGAATGAATCTGTGTGTACGTTAAAAGCAGGTAAGGAAACATCACAATGGAACCCCCCTGTACAATTAATATATGCTGAAGAAGAGAAAAAAAAATCTAGGTGACATCGTTTCCTAGAACTTTTGGAATCTGAAGAAAAACAAAAATAGCAACTACTAAAATACAAAATATTATTGAAATTACTGATTATTATGTTCAACTCTAGAAGATATCAAAGGTAAAAATTCTGTATGTTCGTTTTTTTTTCTATACTCCATAAAACAGAAACAAAAGCAGCAACTGGGCTGGGCGAACTCACCATCTGAACAACGGACTCCCTTAATCGCGTTTCTTCTTCAGTCATGAGAGTCAACTCTTTGCAGACCATAGCGGCCAGCCCTACATCCAGGCATTCTGGATCTGCTGCCATTTTGAAAATGAGTTCCTCATGAGAGAAGACACAGTGGCGCTTCAGCCTTCGGTAATGATTTACACACTGACGACCAATGGGCAGCTGAAAACAGGAGATTTCCAAATTAAATTACTTGTTCATAACATCCCAGAACAGAAGCACCATTACCCTCCAGATCTTCCCTTTGATTATCAAGACAGAATACAAGTCATAGCTGAACCTAAGAGGCTACTGTAAGCATTAACTGTGGCCCAGCAAGAATTCCACAGGCTGTTCCCAGGGATTTCCATTATCTGAGATACTAAACTCCTGTCCCAAACTGAGTTTGGGAAGATGGAGTTCCTTGGTATATGAGTTGGAAAACTGAGGCCAACCTAACAAAGGATTAGCCATAAAGGTAAAAGATAAAATACTGTTAACAACAGAAAATCTTAAGCAGGGTACTGGTGGCTTACACCTGTAACCCTAGCTACACAGGAAACCTGGTATCTGAGGATCTAGGTTCAAAGAGAACATCAGGTAGAATAGTCCATAAGACACTTATCTCCAATTACCTAGAAATATGCTAACAAACTGTGATAAAACAGTGCTAGCCTTGAGCAAAAAAGCAAAGGTTCAAGCCCCAGTACTGGCCCAAGAGAAAAAAGAAGTTAAAAGTTCCAACTATAAAATGTTAAGTGAAAGTATTTAGCATTCAGAACAAAGAGAACACATTATTAGGGGGAAAAAAAAGGAAAAATTAGGGGAAAGTACTATTTAACCAATATACATTGTCTAACTTTTTCTTTTTTGTTTACAAGAGCTTAAATCAAAAATTACTTTAGATTTTAGCTTCCAGAAGCCCTTTTCAAATCCACCAGCCTCACAGAAAGAGTTCAAAGGAGTGAAATCATAGCTGATAGTTTTCCCTAACTGAAATAAATGACTAAATAACAACCTTCCATAGCCAACAGATAGCTCTGGAGCTGAGGATATGGCTCAGTGGGGCGTGCATCATTAGCACACAAAACCATCATCAAAATAAACGAAGCCATACACTCCCAAGATAAATTCTCACCATTTCTGTAACTTCCAAGCTACAAACCAAATTTGAAAAGTAGCTATATTCTCTCTCTTACACACACACACACAAAGACACACACATAGACACACACAAAGACACACACACACACAGGGTAAAAGTTGTTTTATTTGAATTTGGAAACTGTAAAGTCAAGAGGAAAAAATACAAAGATAGACCTTGAATAACCTTTTAGAATTTACTTCTATGTATTAATAACACATAGTATGAGGCTCTATCTGAATCGAGCCATCTTCCATGCTCTTCAAAGAGACAATTCCCCTCCAAATATATTTTGAATGCATAATTAGCACTCATCTTGTTTATAAACAATATACAACTCTTTAATGTCCAAATTCTTAAATATTTACTCCTCAAACATTTCTCATGCAGCTATTAGAGCAAGTAGAGAGCTAGGAAAGTGGCTTACTGGTAGAGTGCTTGCCTAGCAAGTATGAAGCTCTGGGTTCAATTCCTCAGTACCATATAAACAGAAAAAGCCAGAAGTGGCACCATGGCTCAAGTGATAGAGTGTTAGTCTTGAGCAAAAGCAGCTCAGGGACAGTGTGTAGGCCCTGAGTTCAAGTCCCAGGATTGACAAAAAAGAAAAAAAAAAAAAAAAAAAAAAAAAGAACAAGTAGAAGAAACCAACTGGTGGGGTTTGTACTTCTTAATCATAACATGTAATGAAGCCACATAAAATAGAACTGATTATGCATTTTAGCTCAGAAAAGCCCTGCTATAATTTCATAGATAAAGCTGTTCCAAGTGTACCTTTTTCTAAAGAATACCAAGAGCGCTCACCCCAAATGTTTAACTTTGGGTCATAAGTGAATCCGTCAGCATCTTTACATAGACCCAGTAAAATGAAGAGCTGCCAGAGAAGAGTGGTAACAGTGAGCAGTGGAAGGCAGACAGCATTCCTAACCCACATCCACATCACCCTGCTTCCTAGCTTACCCCTAGCCAAGTGCGGGGCAAGTCATAAACTCCATAAATGTTAGTTGTTTTAAGAAATAAAACTCAAGCCCAAGGCAAATTCTAAACTTCCATTCTAAACTTCTAAACTTCCAACTGTGCTGCTTCCATGAACGAATACAGAAGTGTTAAATGACTGGGTTAAAACAGGAGTGAGTGTTCACAAGCCAGATACAGTGTTTCACACCCGTATGGCTGAGGCAGGAGTCTAGGCAACACTACAAGACCCTCTCTCAAAAATACAAGGCTGTTTACTACACCATCTTAACTTTCCATTTTACTTAGCTTTCTATAGTTAACCATGGAAATTTAAAAAGGTATCCAGACCATCTAAGGGTCAATGGTACTGAAGGATTTCTCCAAAAATGAATGGGGTGGGATGACATACAATATCTCTAAATCTAAAAAACAACAACAACAAAACAAATCAGTATATATTATGCAGCCTTTTCCCAATCATAACCACCTGCACCTTCTGATATCTACCTCATACAAAAGCAAAATAGTGATCACTGACATTATCATTTACAAATTTGTTCTTACTAGTTCTGGGGTTTGAACTCAGGGCCTTGTGAATGCTAGGTAGGAGCTCTACCATGAGAGCCACACCCCCAAACCTTCATTTATCACGGGAAGGCCCAAAAGTTCTCAGAGACAATTTAGAACAGAGAAATTGTATTCCACAGAGAAAGAATCAACTGTCCATTGAAAGTTCAGAAAGAATAGGGAAACCAGTGAATCGGTGGGAAGAAGAACCATAAAATCTTCCAGAGAAATGTGATGGCAACTCGTAACTTTTTAAATGACAACGGCCCATCATTTATTACCGTGGAAATGTTCACGGAGCACTCTTAGAGCCAGCCCAGTAAATGTGGCTCCTAAGCTCCTTTTGTAGGGTTTGGGGAGACATGCAACAGCCACTTGCTATAAAACAGACCCAGTCAGCAGTACAGAAGTTCACAGCCTCCGCAAAGTTGTAGCCCTGGTTGAATCCAGAGTGGTAGGCACGAGGAAATGTCACTACAAACTCTCCAGCACACTGATTGGTCCTGTACACCTAAATGCAAATTGGGAACAGGGATATAAAAGAACAAAACAACAGAGGGAGACAGATTTCATCAGTCAGTTTCAAACACATTTTCTAAATGGAGAACAGTACAATGCTCATTCAGCTACTTGTTTCCTAATATTAAAACTTTTCCCTAGCTACTCAGGCTTAGATCTGAGGATCACAATTCAAAGTCCATCCAGGAACAAAAGTCCCCATGTGACTCTTATTTCCAATGAGCCACCAGAAAATCAGAAGTGGAGCTGTGGCTCAAAGTGGTAGAGCACTGGTTTTGAGCAAAAAGCTCAGGTACAGCACCAAGGCCCTGAGTTCAAGCCCCACAACTGACAAAAAAAAACAAATAAATAAATAAATACATACTCAAGGGAACTTCTTAATTCCTGGGTTGTAAATAGTGGTGAAGAATGAAACTGTCTACAACCTTTGGATACATTTTTATCCAAAATTTTTATCAGTTAATATGCGATATGAAATATTCCCAAATCAATGTTGGCAGTACTAGTTTTGAACTCAGGGCCTCAACCTCGATAGGAAGGGTGGGAGCTCTACCACTTCACTTGAACACCATTCACCTTACTTTCATTACAGCTATGAGGAAGTGGCAGTGGTGGCCCACACCTGTAATCCTATAATTATAGGGGAAGATCTGGGCACAGAGCCTTGGGGTAAAGTACGTGTCTAAGTTTATGCAGGACCTTGGGTTCTATGCCAGGAGTACAACCAGAAAAAAAACTTATTTTGAATTTTTCATCACACAGAAAATCTCTTTAAACTTATACTTTATAGTACTGTAGTAGTTTGATGACTTTTCAAAATTAAGTTGAAAGGAAGAAAGAAATTCATAGTATATTTTTGCTTCATTATCTCATGTATTAAAAACTGAGATACTTACATAAAAAGAAAAAAGAAACATCGAGGGTGGGTAATTTTCAAACACATTCAGATTAAAGAACCACAAAGAAATCTGCTCATCAATACTGCTCATCAATAAGGGGCTGGGGAGGGGAAAGAAAACAAGGCTCCGTGGGAGATGGGTATTTGTGAGAGGGAGTCAGGCCAATGAGGGCGAAAGAGGATCAATGTGTGGACAAGAACAAAAACAGAACAACGAAACCTCTTGCAACTGTACTAGGACAAGAGAGGAGGTGGGAAAGTGACGGGAGTTTGACTGGAATACACTGCAGAGAAACGTCCCTCCTGATGGAACCTCCTTGAAATAACAATAGACGGTAATAAAAAAGGATAAGGATTACTTACTATAGCTGCCATTTAAAAACCCACTTTTTTAGTTAAATAGGAATAATAAGGACTATAATATTTTTGTTCAAACAAGAATGTAACTGTTGGGCTGGGAAGGTGCTCAGTGGTAGAGTGCTTGCCTTGCATGCATGAGGCCCTGGGTTCGATTCCTCAGTACCACATAAGCAGAAAAAAGCCAGAAGTGGTACTGTGGCTCAAGTGGTAGAGTGCTAGCCTTGAGCTGAAGAGCTGAGGGACAGCACCCAGGCACAGAGTTCAAGGCCCATGACTGGCAAAAAAAAAAGAAAAAAAAGAAAAAAAAGAATGTAACTGTTGTGGAAAGATCATCAGATCAGATTCATACTTCAAGAAAACTCCTCTTGGTCAAGCAAAGTTGTTCTCATTCACCTTATAAATTCTAATTTGGCTAGTTGGTGACATGACCCGTTGCTTCCAGTCACAAAGCAAAGCATAAATTGTGACTATATTTAATCAAGAGCTGAAGTAACTTTAAAAGCACTGAAGAGACACACGGAGACTCACAGGCACCCCATGCTCCATCAGCACATTGGGGTTCATGATGGTGACTAGCTGATGCAGGAGGTCAGGCTGGGATTCGAACAGCTCAGGGGCCAGCTCCCTCATCACTTCCTCCAGCTGTTCTGCAGCATGAGACGGTACCCCATACCACGTCTTTGGCTCACCCCTAGCAAGAGAAGTCATGGTTCAGCTACATAGAAAATGGTACCAATGAGACCAAGGCCCTGACGCTCACCCGCTAAACAGGGACCAGCTGGGCAGAGCCCAGGCCACTCCTCACGGCCATTACTGGAGGTACCGCAAGAGGATAGGGATGGGTACACACCGTCGTCATTAGCACACAAAACCAGGGGGATCAGCAAAAGTAGCTTCAAATAGAGAAAACACTACATAAAAAATAAGCACTGTTCCACAGGACACTGACATACTGCATCACAAACACACCAGACATTCCAATTATCCCCACAAGTTACACAATACCTATGACTGACTTCACTGAGCTCAGTTTTCCTATCCAAGGATATAAACCAAGACTAGAAATTACTGAAATCTTGAATATAGTTTTCTATAAACCTTAAGGACCAAGAACAAGACATACGTTGATGAGATTTTAGCAGAATATTTAATTATAATTTATTCAGGGTTCATTTAGAATACTAAAGTAGTTTATCCCTAGATAATATATTTGATGAAGCAAGCTATTTATACAGTAATAGCTATACTTTCTAATTCGCCTAAGGTTCACAGGACTCTATACCAGCCAGTGCTGTTCCTAACAGTTTCTGAGGAGATTCTATTTGCTGGAACATGCAGTGGCTCCTGGTCACATGCAACTTAGCACCTCATAAGGACAGTGCAATGGCAGCTGCAAGTCTGTAATTCTACTTATACTTAACTAGCTTGAGTAAACACAGAAGCTAGCAGCTACCACACAGCACAGCCACTTAACTATGATCTTCAATGAAAACAAAAATATCTAGTTAAGATATAATATCATAATATAGTGGAAGAAACTGGTTACATCAAACTGTGAGATTAAAAAACAGCAAATCAACTTAAAGACCAAACATAACTTGGATATTTTAAGGGAAAATACTACTGAAAAAAACATTTTAGGGGCTGGGAAGGTGGCTCAGTGGTTGAGTGCTTGCCTTGCATGCTTGAGGCCCTGGGTTGATTTCTCAGCACCACATGAGCAAAAAGAAAAAAGCTGGAAGTGGTGCTGTGGCTCAAGTGGTAGAGCGCTAGCCTTGAGCTGAAGAGCTGAGGGACAGCACCCAGGCCCAGAGTTCAGGCCCATGACCGGAATCCACCCCACCCCCACCCCCCGCAAAAAAAGAAACATTTTAGTGCTAGAGGTGCTCCAAGCTCTGGGACTTCAACCTCAGTACCAGAAAGAAAGAGAGAAGGAAAAAACCAACTTTTTCAGATTTTAAGTGGTGAAGGTTAGTATGGTCTTTACATAAACTTTAAACATCTTATTTTTTAATTATCAAGATTCATCTGAATTGGTGGCCAGTGGCTCAGATCCATAATCCCAGCTACTCAGGGCTGAGACTCGAGGATTACAGTTCAAAGCCAGACCAAACAGTAAAGTTTTTAAGACTCTTACCTACAAAAAACTCACTAAAAAGCTGGAAATGGAGTGGGGGCTCAAGTGGTAGAGTGCCACGAAAAAAAATAAGGGACAGCAGCCAGGCCATGAGTTCAAGCACTAGTACTAGCATTAACAAAAAATTAGGCTGAGGATGTAGCTCACAGGGTCAGTGTACAATTCCTCTGACAACACACTCACATGCTACACACGTGTGCAGGCATGCACGCACTCACACACACACACACACACACACACGCATCACATACTCTAAAACTCTAGACTAGGTTTTGCTACTTTGCACATGATTTATAAATTAAGGTGGCTGAGACACTTCTCATCCTTTCCCCACCATACGATCTTCCTTTTGGGTAGTAAATACTTTTAAGTCAGTCTCCCTAATATATTATATATAGATGTAACATTATTACATGTTCAAAAAAGACCGGAGGTCAGTGGTAGATGTATTCAAGATGTGTGAGACCCTAGATTCTATCCCTAGCACCAAAAAAGGCCTCTAGATGCACATGCTACACAGAGAACTACACCTACCAGTGCAAGTAGTTAATGGAGTAGCTCCAGTGATCCTCAATGTGCCAGCAGAAAGAAGAGAAACACATCCCCACATACAGCCAAGGCACCTTCATGCCAGAAATGTCCACATTGATGTGCGCGAGAACGGACTGCTCCAGGACGGGCGTGTTGTTCAAATTCCAGCCCGAAAGCGCATATTCCTGTCCGAGGGAAGGAGGGGCTCAACACACTCTACTCCATAGATTTTGGTTGACTTGGCAGCTAGCTGAAGAGTTAAGGTCTATACCAAAGTAATTATATAATACATATTAGTTTTAAATATAGTTTTGCAGTAGAGCACACGTTTAGCATGTACAAAGTTATGGGTTAACTCCCCAAGAACCCAAAAGAATTTTTTCAGTTTACATTCTAAAGTCTGGCAGGTCAAAGAGCAGAAAGGAGAGTCATACTTTAAAATATAGGAAACAGAGTCAGGTGCTAGGCTCATGCCTATAATCTTAACAACTAAGAAGGCTGAGAAGATCACAAGTCAAGGCCAGTGAGGGCAAAAAAGTCCGTAAGACTCCATCTCCAAAACACTCAGTAAAAAGCAGGCTTAGAAGTGCAACTCAAATGGCACTGCATCAGCCAAGCAAGCAAGCCAAGCAAGTATGAGGCCCTGAGCTCAAACCCCACCACTGCCAAAAATACATGTATACATATGCACACATGAAAGAAGTTTTAAAGCAAATTAGGAAATTAGCTTTTAAAAGGCAGTCATTTTTTAAAAAGTATTTTGCCTTGTCCATAAGACTGAAGACTTTTGTTTGAATCATACATCTGGGATTAGAGAAAGATAGGTTTCTTTTTTTTTTTTTTTGGGTCCGGTGTGGGGCCTGAACTCTGGGCCTGGGCGCTATCCCTCAGCTCTTCAGCTCAAGGCTAGCACTCTACCACTTGAGCCACAGCGCCACTTCCAGCTTTTTTCGCTTATGTGGTGCTGAGGAATTGAACCCAGGGCCTTAGGCATGCAAGGCAAGCGCTCTACCACTGAGCCATCTTCTCAGCCTGAGAAAGGTAGGTTTCTACACACCTCTTCCTCTGGGAACATCTTCCTCCGACCATCCTTGACAGGAAATCCACTTCCGAAGTCCTTTGAGGAGATGTCAGCACCATACTCTACAATAACATCTTCCTCGATGCTGCTCACCAGCCTCCAGAACTCCTTCTCCACTAGCTCTGTAGGTACCATCTACACAGGCAAACAAAAATGACACACTGCTGACTCCCTGAAACAATACACAGCCCAACCCAAGTGAACACAAGGTGACATTTTTACAAATCTTCACATTTCCCAGGCAAAATGACGAGGGTCCTACTTTTTCACAATGACAGCAGGGAAAAGCTAAAAATAACCTTTATATTCAGAAATACAATGAATCTGAATTGCCTTTTTCTGGAAAAAGCTGCTTCTTTCTTCAGGACAAAGATGAACAGAACTTCCATGTGAAGCACGGAAGTGACAAAGCAAGGCTGAGCCTTACTTCTGCTAGAACTTTCAAACAGGCCCAGGATCCATTAGGGAAAGAAGCAAACCCCACGTTACAAGTAATAATAAACAGCACCAGCCAAATACTTCAGTTTTTCAGTAAAGGATTACTCACAGAAAGCTTACAGAACAAACATCAGAAAGGGTTTCACAAGAGAATATGAAGTACCATATAAAGACAACAAGAGATGCCAAACCCCTTATTTTTATTTTTGTGCAGGTCCTAGGGCTTGAACTCAAGGCCTGGGCACTGGCCCTAAGCTTCTTTTGCTCAAGACTAGCATTTCACCATTTGAGCCACACACAGCTTCACTTCTAGCCTTTTTAGTTTATTGGAGATAAGAGTCTCAACAGAACTTCCCTCCCAGGCTGGCTTTAAACTGAAATCCTCAGATCTCAGCCTCCAAAGTAGCTAGCTGGTAAGTAGGGGCACAAGCCTCTGGCACCTGCCCAAATCCTTCATTTTAAGATTCAATGTTCTCTCATCTTTTGCACTTGGTCCCTGTTTCCCACAAAATATTAAAAATGATCAACTAAGGTTCTATTTACACTTTGAACCTCTCCAAATGAACAGAAAAAACAGTAACTTACATGGACTGGCATATTGAAATAATCAGACTTGAAGTTATCTGCCATCTCCCCAAAACTCTGAAGCGTGTATTCTCGTACAGCTTGTTCAAATCCAAAAGCTTCTCGGGGTTTGTTACACTCCTAAACAGAAAAAAATGTCTAAGGTTAACTCCCGGAGACTGTACTGACCAGAGTACCACTCTCAGGTAGATGATGCAGCAATACCACTTCTGGGCACAGGATACAATGAAGGCACCTGCATACCATACAGCACTATTCACCATGGCCAGAACGTGGGAACAGCCCCGATGCCCTATACCAGAAGAATGGACCAATAAAATGTGGTATACATATATACGTGTACACACACACACACACACACACACACACACACACACACACACACACAATAACCAGCAAAAAGCAGGGTTCAAGTGGTAAAGCATCAATTGAGCAAGTGCAAGGGCCTGAATTCAAACCCCAATACTGGTAGAAAAATCAAACAAAAGCTATAATGTTTCTTCCTCTTTAGTGTTGCATTATGAATTATCTAATCACAAGTCTCCCTCAACTGAAGAATATATAGAATGATGCAGCCAGGAGTCAGAAAAAGCTTTGGAGACAAGCTGCCACATGGCCACATTCCTAGCTTTAGGAGTGTATTTGCACACGTCACATGCATTACTGCTCCTAGGCCCATACCTCAGCAACGCACTTAGGACACCTCCAGTCTCCCTTGGGCACATCGGGCAGCGGTGGAATGAGACAGAACGTGTGATAGCTGTCGTCACATCCGTCACACAAAAGCAGCCTGTCCTCACTGTTTCCCCGACCACAAAACATACACACGTAGAGATCAACCTGTTAAAATAAGTAAAGACACAAGTCTACTTTCCATGATAGAAAACACTGTTTTTCCACAACCTGTTTTGTTAAAATGTACACTAAAAGCAAATGTAACTTAAATCCTGAAATCTATTTCAAACATTACTTCAACATTCTTTTAATAACGCTTTCTAAATTTACCTCTAGGACTTCTAGCGAATACAAGTAAATCAGGTCATTAGAATCAAGAACGCAAATCCATTTGTTTTAAAAACACCATTCCTTTTCCTGTATACGAATACGTTTGGTACAGGAGGCGAACTGAGAACTGCCTGGAACACTGCTTTCCTAGATGTAGTATGAGAACCTTTGGTATCTGCAGGATCTGTTCCAGGCCCCCACCCACCAGTCCCATAGATACCAAAACCCACCGATACTCAAGCCCCTCATCTAAGATGGGGTAGGATGTACATAAACAGTGATGCACACCCTCACATTTATACTCAGTCACCACTAGATCATTCTTAATAGCAAACACAGCTGTGCTACTACACTATTCAGGGAATAGTGATGACAAGTGTAGATTTTCAGTCTACACTTGACGGGTGCCACAGAGGTGGACGCTGGGCTCCACAAGAATGGCGGCCGACTCTCCACGGATTTCTATCACCTTCTCATTTATTATCACCCACAGGTGTATGAGTCAGGGCAGACAGTCCATACGTACACGAGACAAAGCAAGGTTACATCATTACATCACACAAACACCGAAGCTCTAGCTCTGTTTTTGCCATCAGGTCTCATAACCTCATGAGCTAAGTAAACAGCACACCAGGATTTATCAAGATAAAAAGAGCAAAACTGAAATGAAACAAATCCTTTCCCTCCTGACACATCCCAAAGCACTTACAAAGTTAACA
Organism: Dipodomys spectabilis; assembly: GCF_019054845.1. Taxonomy (NCBI): domain Eukaryota; kingdom Metazoa; phylum Chordata; class Mammalia; order Rodentia; family Heteromyidae; genus Dipodomys; species Dipodomys spectabilis. Next base: position 88,784 of record NW_024871349.1, on the reverse strand, counting down.
GACAGAGTTCCTTTCCGTTGTCTCATGTGCATGTTAAATGCGTCTGACCTGTTGGTAACTTTTCGTCTTCGGGTGACCTCATCTTGAAATAAAAAGTTATATAGTAATAGTAAAAACTAATGTTGAGAGCTTACTATGGACCAGACACTATTTAAAATTATTTCAGTTAATCTCAGAACACTTGAGCTAAATTATCTCAGGTTAAAGATATACAAAAATCACATAGGTGCTAAAATCACACAGCCAGCTGGTGGTAGGTTTGGATTCTAATCCAGACAACCAAGCCCCAGCTAGAGTTTATCCACTGGTGATGCACTGCAGCATGTATGCAGTGGGCAGGTATGCGGCACCTACACACATGTCCACACTCACAACTCAAGGGATTCACAATCATTTGTGGGATCACTGCGAGCCAACACAGTAACCACAAATGACAAAGGAAGTGTACTTAATTCTCAGAAGGGCCACAACAACCATTATAATGTACTTAGCAAATTCTACCACATTAAACGTTCTGAGTGTGGAACAGCATTATCTGATCTTCTGCAGTTCTGTTCACAATCTGAATTATATGATTTGACTTTTCCTATCATAAATGCCTAAGAGATGCGATTAGTATTTCATTAATCCTTATAATTGTAAGTCAAAACATGCCCAGCTGCTCCGTGTTGAATGAGCTTTTACACTGACACAGCACAGAGGGAGAACAGGAACTTGATTTCTGCATTAGCAGTTCTACCCACAAAAGTTTCCAACATGCAAAGCTGAAAAGAACTAGGCATTTCAAAGAAAACGAGTAAATGGTATAATTTATCCAGGGCAATCAATTATTTTTTAAACTTAAATGATGGTTAGAATTTAAAAGCTACAAGTTCTTCCCTGTATTAAGTCTAAGGACCCTCTATTTCCCATTTTTTGTGTTGTTTTTTGTCAGTCATGGGGCTTGAACTCTGGGCCTGGGCGGTGTCCCTCAGCTCTTCAGCTCAAGGCTAGCGCTCTACCACTTGAGCCACAGCACCACTGCCGGCTTTTTTTTCCTGCTTATGTGGTGCTGAAGAATTGAACCCAGGGCCTCATGCATGCGAAGCAAGCACTCTACCACTGAGCCATCTTCCCAGCCCCTCTATTTCCCTTTTAATTTGAACCTCAGATCACTAGGTGAAAACCTGTACCTTCACCATTATGGGTGGAACTAAACTAGCATTTTAAAGCTGCAATGAATTCGTTGTAATATTACACATGGAGAAGGAAATTCTAAAACTGTAAAAATTCAACATGCTAATTGCTCTTCACATCTTAACATCAAGGTATTTGCTGTAAAGAAGACAGTTTACCTAGAAACCATGTCTCAAGTTTACAATTCTGAATTCCCAGCACAATCTGAAATGCAAGTATCATTTGAATCTTTTTACAAACATATTGTTGTACTTCAAGACCAATAACAGACTAGACTTTACCTTCTTTATCTTTTGCTCCCATTGCTAGACCCACAACTTTGGGTCCAGCTCCAAAAATCTGGAGTTTCTTCAGTTCTGTGTTTTTATTCACATCTCCAGAGTCTGACTAAAAAATAAAAACAAAACTCATATCAGCACAGTTATCTAATTCATTCATTTTTCTTTTCCAAGATAAAAGTTCTTGACAGCCGGGGCCTTGAACTCCAACAGCTAGGACAATTTTTCAAAGTTGAGCCACCAAGTTAAAGAAAATAATCCTGTGTCTTGGGTCCTGTAATTCAAATGGCAAAAATTTCTGGCTTCCAGTTAACTTTGGTCTCAGGGGAAGCTGATTCCATTCTCTTCTCCCGGACATATTCTTTCTTTCCTTTTTGTTTTCTATGCTACAGACTGATCCCAGGACACAATACATGCAAACAGGTCATCTGTTCTGAGTGAGCTGTACTCGGTGGCTTTCAAGAATAATTCCAGTCCACCTGGTGAGATGCCTTACATCTGTTATCTTACCCAGCTACTTGGGAGGCAAAGATCACAAAATAGCTTAATGCAAAAAAAGGGGTTGTAAGAGCATAGTTCAGGCAGCAGAGCTTCTGCCTACCAAGTATAAGGGCTTATACTTAAAAAGAGTAATTCCATTCCATTACCAATGACTTAAATTTGATTATTGGTATGGCCCTCTATACAGGCTGAAAAGTACACCGTCAGCTACTGAGAAAGTTCTTTCTTGTACTTAAGAAAGAGAATGCCGGGAGTGGTGGCTCACACCTGTCATCCTAGCTACTCAGGAGGCTGAGATCTGAGGATCACGGTTTCCAAGCCAGCCCAGGCAGGAAAGGTTGTGAGACTCATCTCCAATAAGCCACTTAGAAAACTGGAAGTGGCACTGAGCTGAAGAGCTGAGGGATAGTGCCCAGGCCCAGAGATTCAAGTCCCACAACCAACAACAACAACAACAAAAAAAAAAAAAAAAAAGAAAGGGAAGAAGAGAGGGAGGGAAGGAGGGAGAGAAAATCAAGATATACCTAGGAAAGCCATGTTTTATCCCTCTTCCCTTTGATACTTTCCTTCTATAATATACAAGTTCTACAGGTCAGTATGTTGTTTACCTTTTTCCTGAATTAAATAATACTTTTGTTTATTAAAATAGCCTTAAGGCTCAGCAAATTGGAATAAACGGATTACATCGAACTAAAAAGTTTCTGCACAGATAAGCACAGTTACTAACTTAAAAAGACAGTCTACTGTAATTTTTGTTGTTAACACTTAATAAAATATCAATTATACTTTTAAAAAAAAGACAGTCTGCAGAACAGAAAATCTTTACCACCTATTCTTTTTTTTTTGGTCCGTTGTGGGCTTGAACTCTGGGCCTGGGCGCTGTCCCTCAGCTCTTCAGCTCAAGGCTAGTGCTCTATCACTTGAGCCACAGCACCACTTCCAGCTTTTTCTGTCTATGTGGTGTTAAGGAATCAAACCCAGGGCCTCATGCAAGCAAGGCAAGCACTCTACCACTGAGTCAGCTTCCCAGCCCCTTTACCACCTATTCAAATAAGCGCCTAATATCTAACTAGAATAAATAAGGAGCTCAAGAAAATATCTCCATACCAAATCAGTAGCTCAACTAATAAATGAGCAAAGGAATCAAGAAACTTCTCAGAAGAAAAAGCAAGAATGGCCAATAAACATTTGAGAAACTCCTCAACATCTCTAGCTATAAAAGAAATGCAAACCAAAACAATACTGAGTATGCAAAATGAACTATATAATTTGTGGGCAGCGACAGGAGGGGATAACTAGGGGAAAATGAAGGAAAGGGTGACTCTGTCCAAAAAAAAGAAATAAACTCTTTACATGACACATAACCGTAACTCCTCTGTATATCACCTTTACAATAACAACTTTTAAAAAAAGATTGTCCATCATGAAGAATGCAAACAACAAGAAATGCTGACAAGGATGGGGGGAGTGGATAGAGGCAGGGGAGGAACTCTATTACACCGTTGGTGGGAATGTAAACTAATGCAACTACTCTGGGTGGAGGTTTGGAGACTCCTCAAAATCTAAACACAGAACTACCCTATGATCCAACACCACCACTTCTGGGCAGCTACCCAGACTATTACAAGTCAGGATATGGTAAAGACACCTGCACATCCATGGTCACAGCGGCACTAGTCATGAGCCAATTTACAGAACAGACCAGTGGATCAAGAAAATGTGGTATATATAAAATGGTATTTTACTCATCTAGCAGGAAGAATAATGTCATTTGCAGAGAAATAGGTAAGAACTAGAAAAAAATTACAATATACAAAAGTCAGGCTCAGAGTGACAAGGGGTGTATGTTTTCTCTCAAATCTGAACGCTGGATCTAAATACAAATCCACAAAACTTATACAGGATCATATGCACATACACACAAACAAATCTGCTAAAGAATGGTACACTTCAGGGAGGAGTCCAGTAAAATAACTCCTCTGAATAACTAACAAACCACTTAGCAAAATGAATACTAGGAAGCGGAAACATGTTCAGGGGAAGGGGAGTAGGCAAGCAAACGCAGTCATTCTATACAATGCTATTTTGTAAAATGGGACTGAGTGATGGGTGGGGAAAGCTGAGGGGAAGGATGGGGGATGACACCGATCAAGGTGATAGCCTGACTTCTGCAGCTGATACTCTTTGTACAGCTACTGAATAAAAATAAATACTTAAGAAAAAATTCTTAGCCAGGCTCATGCCTGTAATTCTAGCTACTAGGGAGACTGAGGTCTGAGGATCAAGTTCAAAGCCCAGGCTGGCTTTGAACCTAAACCCAAACCTTAAAAAGTCTGGCATGGTGGCACGCACCTATAATCTCAGCAATCACAATACTAGGCCAAAAGTCTGTGTGTACACAAGGCTAGCCTGGGCTACACAGCAAGTTCTAGGCCTGTCTGGATTATATAAAGAGGGTGTCTCTAAACACATACACGTAACCTTACATAAACACATGTGCATACTATATATACACATATATGCATATCTGCGTGAGATTTTAATATCTGGGCATGTGACTTCAATTAGAGTAAGAAAAAAGAAATGCAAAGATGAATGAATGGAGGATGTGTCTTCTCAAGGCTAACAGCGTATGAATGGTTTCCCTATGTCCACAAACCTCCTGTTAAGCACGGCCCAGAGCCACACACTGTTGGCTGGCACTTGTCATCCTACTAATGAGGAGGCTGAAATCTGAGGATCAAGGTTCCAAACCAGCTCAGGCAGGAAAATCTGCAAGACTCTTATCTCCAATTAATCACCAAAAAAAGTTGGAAATAGAGCTGTGGCTGAAGTTGTAGAGGACCAGCCTTGAGTCAAAAAGCTAAAGGACTGTCAACAGGTCCTGAGTGCAAGCCCCAGTACCAACACAAACAAACCATCACCACAACAAAAAATGTCCTATGCATGTTGATACCTGGGACTTGACACGTCTTGTTCTTTTTGGCAGGATGTTCATTCTTGCTCCCGACTCTGGCGAAGTCTGAGTATCAGGGCAGAGGACCTCAGGCTCCACTTTCTCCTTCATTTCTAAAGTAGGCATCTGCACACCCTAAAAGGTCAGATTACAGAAAAACAGCAGTTTTCACTGATAAGAGACCAGGCTTGAGAAACAGTGAAGAAGAAAACAAATTTCCAGCTGGGCGCCAGTGGCTCATGCCTGTAATCCTAGCTGCTCAGGAAGATGAGATATGAGAATCGCAGTTCAGCCAGGCTAGACAGGAAAAGCTGTGAAACTCTTATCTCCAATAAACCACCAGAAAACCAGAAAGGGCACTGTGACTCAGGTGGTAAAGCCTTGAGCTGAGGGACAGTGCCCAGGCCCAGCGTTCAAGCCCCATGACTGACCCAAAAAAAAAAAATTCCAGTAACTTCCTATGCCTATACGAAATCAAACCATCATTCTCCCTTGAACTGAACTATCAAAACCCAATAATTCTATAGAAACTGAAAGCTGACTCTAAAATTTATGTGAAAAGTTACAACTGTTTGGAAATTTTGAAGACTTGAAAAAATTAAGGGGGCTTAATTATTGAGTATCAAAATTTATTATAAAACTACAATGCACAATATGGCCTGGTATTGGTTCTAGGGCAAACATATGTGACAGTTTCTCTGTGTACCTGAAGTCTAAGATCCCTGAGGATGCCAGAAACATAGAAGTACCACACCCTATACATCCCATGATTCTTCTACACATGCATACCCATGATTAGGTTTAATTCATATATTAGGCATAAAAAATTAACAACAATTAACAATACTGAAACAAAACAATTACAACAACATACTACAGTAAGTCATGTGAATGTGGTCTCTCTCTCACTCCAAAGCATCTCCTGGTCCTTTCTCCTCTCCACCTACACTTTGAGAGCACCGTGCAGCTTCTCTGCAGCAGATCTGAATTCCAGCATCACTATTCTCAAATTTGGGGCCATTACGTAGTAAAGTGAAGGTGATTTGAACACAGCACTGTAATAACATCAACAACAGATCTAAAAACTGAGACGGTTACTAGAGACAAAGAAATGATTCACAACTACGGCAGAAGAACACAGATTTCATCGTGCATGCAATTTGAAACTTATGAAGTATTTATGTTTGAAATTTTCCATTGCATATTTTCAGAGCAATTACTCAGTGAAAGTGAAACCAGACCTGGGAGTGGAGGCCTACTATATAGATCAATGAGACAGTGAAGTCCAGAAGTCAGTCCACACATTTATAATCAACTGATACTTCACAAAATTAATAGGTCATTTCATTGGGAAAAGGATACTCTTGTAAAATAGTGCTGTACAAGTTATTCTTCCCCACCAACAGAAAGAAAGAAAGAGAGAGAGAGAGAGAATTTACACCCTTACCCCTCTATTCTGCCTCCCCAAAACTGACTCAATACATCATGGACCTAAGTACAAAAGCCAAAATTACAAAACTACACAAAAACAAAGAAGAAAATCTTAGTGATCTAGTGTTAGGGAAGGACTTGTAAGTAGGAAACCAGATTTGGGCATGGTAGCATAGGCCTATAATCCCAACATTTAGGAAGCTGAGGGAGGAGGATCACAATTTCAAGATCAGCTAGGTGCCAGTGGCATATGCCTGTATCTTAGCTATGCAGGAAACTGAAATCTGAAGATCACAATTCAGAGTCAACCCAGACAGGAAAGTCTGTGAAACTCATCTCTAATTAACCAACAAAAAGCCCAAAGTGGAGCTATGATTCAAGTGGTGAAGCATTAGCCTTGAGCAAAAGAGCTCAGGGACAGCCCCCAGGCCCTGAATTTAGGTCAACACTCTCTCTCTCTCACACACACACACGCGCTGCGCGCGACAAGCTCAAACTCAGCCTGGGCGATGAGATCCTGTGAAATAAACAGGAAGAAAATTTCAAAACCCTTAACACATGAAGGCTTATAATAAGAAAACATCCTTCAATTCCCATTGCTTTGTCTTGTAAACCACCAGAAACAGCTATTATTTTTAACTACTACTCTTTGCTCTCCAAATGCTGGAACGTGGGAAATCTATTCCACCTTGTTATGCATCCCACCTGACTGGTGGAGAACACAGTCTAAAGTTCCTACTTGACAACCTGGATCTATCCTCTAGGAACAATGACGCATCTCACCATAAGGCTGACACCAGACTGGAATAGCTCATAGGGGTAGAGAATTCTTTCATAGTGGGACTTCAGAAGAGATCCAGTTCCTTTTCCTGGTAGATATCCCAAGCGGCTCCCGACGTTAGACCATTTCTTCTCCTTGGTGACCATTTCAAATCCTCCTTCACTGGCAACGATCTGAAAAGGAAACAGAACCTCAGTGAAGGAACAGAGGTAGATTCCAGCATAATACATCATGTCTGTTAAATATAAAACCAATTCTAGGCTTAGGCTTCAAATCCCCTTTTAATTAGTATGTGCTACTACTTAAGGTAGACACAAAGGTTTTGGAGATTTTAAACTCTAAAATTTCATCAATACCATTGTCCTAATTTCAAAAAAAAAATACTAAAGGACATTTAGTAAAGATGGGCACCTATAATCCTACCTACTCAGAATGTGGAGATCTGAGAATCATGGTTTGAAGCCAACCCAGCCAGACAAATCCTTGAAACTATTTTTTTTTTTTTCCCTCACTCTGGGGGCTTGAACTCTAGGCCTGGGCACTGTCCCTGAGCTTCTTTTTTACTCAAGGCTAGAACTCTACCATTTGAGCCACAGCACAACTCCCAGCTTTTTCTGAGTAGTTTATAGGAGATAAGAGTCTCATGAACTTTCTTGCCTGGGCTGGCTTTGAACCGTGATCCTCAGATCTCAGCCTCCTGAGTAGCTAAGATTATATAGGCATGAGCCACCAGTGCCTGGCTCCTTGAGACTCTTATCTCCATTTAACTCCATGTCACAAACAGAGCTGTGGCTCAAGTGGTAGAGCACCAGGCTTGCACAACAACAAAAACAGCAGGAGCACGAGGACGTAAATTCAAGGGTACAATACTAAAACCACAAAAAAAATTCATTTGTACTCTGTACAATACACACGTGAGAAAGCTAAGCATATGCACAAGAGAGGAATATTACTCCGCGTATTGGTTATTTTCAAGAGAAGATCTTGCTTTATGCAGCCTGGACTACGGCCCTCTCATTTTTATGTCCCTTTGCTGCTGAATGTGGGTTTGTGCCATGTGCTTGAAGCAAAAAGACAACTGAGTATCTGGCAACTGTACAGTTATTACAGAGGTAAAAACAACGAAGGCTAGAGGGATATGACATCAGAACTTAGAAAACTGCAAAGGCAAGAAGCTACAAGACTGGAGCCTACCAAGTGTGCATGTGTGTTTTTTGCAGGTTATAGAACCTGGCATTTCCTAAGTATGCCCTCCACCAATAAGCTACATTCCAGCCCCTTGCTCACTTCATAAGTAAACACAAGTCTTACCTTGCTCAATGCATAGAGGTCTAGGATTTTTCTTTCCACCACAGGTATCTTCAAATTAGATCCTTGAAGTTCCCAAAATTTTGCCAGTTGATCCAAGAAATCCAGTCTCACTCTGGTCATTGCCTGAGAGTAGACAAGTACAGAAATTAGAAATAGAAACTGTAATATCTGAAAATAAGTGAGTCTTAACCATGCTAAAGATGCTCATTCCTGTAAAGAAACTCAAAGGTTTCATTATTGTTTAGTCTAAACAAACCTCCCACACCATCACCACCACCACCAATAGTAAAGAGGCAAAATAATTCTAATAAAACTTTACTCATTCAGGCAGTTACCTTAATAAATAGGCAGCCAGGCCTGTGAAATCCTAGGTACTCAAAAGAGGTTGAAATCTGAAGATCACAGTTCAAAGCCAACCTGGGCAGGAAAGCCCATGAAATTCTTATCTCTAACCACTGAAAGCTGGAAATGGAGCTGTGGCTCAAGTGGTTAAGCACTAACCTTGAGCGATAAAACTCAGGGACAGTGCCTAGGCCCTGAGTTCAAGCCCCAGTACTAGTACCAACAACAACAAAAAGAAACTTTCATTAGCAACTCAACATTTAGTTAGCTTAACTCTGTGGTAACGGGCAATTTTAGTCAAATTATTTTCTAAGCATTTTAATCCTGTGACTTATTCTCTAGTACATACACGTGGTATAGAAACTAACTGATAATATGCTTAATATTTAATTACAAGAGACAAACAGAAAAATCACTAACAGCTCAGGAATTTTATTTATTTATTTTTGCCAGTCCTGGGGCCTGAACTCTGGGCCTGGGCGCTGTCCCTCAGCTCTTCAGCTCAAGGATAGTGCTCTACCACTTGAGCCACAGCACCACTTCCGGCTTTTTCTGCTTATGTGGTTGAGGAATCAAACTCAGGGCCTTATGCATACAAGGTAAGCACTCTACCACTGAGCCACCTTCCTAGCCCCAGGAAAAAAAATATTTTAAGACCATAGAGGAGACCAGGGTGCCAGTAGCTCATACCCGTAAATCCTATCTCCTCAGGAGGCTAGGATCTGAGGATCTTACCTCCAATTAACCAGCAAAAGGCCAAAAGTAGAGATGTGGCTTAGGTGGTACAGCCTTAAAGGAAAACAAAAGAAAAAAAAATCCAAAACACCTCAGGGACACTGCCCAGGCCCTAAATTCAAGCCCCAGAACTGGCACCAAAATAAATAAATAAATAAATAAATCCCAGTTAACCCATATTCTGGGCCCTGACACATGAACTTCTGAAAGTTCTCTCCCTAGAGCTCTAACACAAGGCATCACAAGAACACATGCCAGGCTGCAGGTCAGTAGTAAAGAGTTTGCTTAGCATGCATGACAAAACTTAGAAGCAAAACTGATGTTGCTATACTCACCTCAAGTTCATTCAGTCGCTGGACTCGAGGAGTAAAACGGAAGGATTTTACTTCACATGCAAACGGAGGCTGCCAATCCTAGACAGAAAAATTGTTCTATATGAGCAAGGAGTCCGCTATTTATTCCCTTTAATAAGGGATGAGTTGCCACAAACCACAGTGACAGCAGATTAGCATATATGTCTTCATTTTTTACTACTACACTTGAGGAAGCAATCCTACCAGTCCTGCTATTTACATTCCACAATTCCAAAGTTACTCAAGAAGAATGTAATGAGCTCACGTACCACAAGTGTCCAGCAAACCAAAAGAAAAAAAACATGTTTTAAAAGGACAAAAGTTAGAAAGAAATGTTTTGAAGGTATTTAGGCTTTTTAGTATTTATAAATATATTACATTCTATGCTAAACAAATGTTATGTTAAAAGGCCAGCTTCTGGGCACCCAAATATATTCTCTGAAAGGGAACAGACCCTGTCGGTGTCTCCTGTCTCTAATCCTAGCAAGTGTGGAGGCTAAGAACAATGATTGATGCTGTAGAACAGCCTGGGCAGCAAGGTCAATGAGACCCCTTCTCAACCCACAATCTGGCATAGTGGTGTATTCCTGTCACCCTAAACTACTCGGGAGGTAGAGACTGTGGTGCTGCAGTTCCAGGCCAGACAGGACCGAAAAGGTCACAAGATTCCATCTCAGTGTTGGGAAGATGGATGTGGGTGTTGTATACCTATCACCTAGCAACTACAGAAGTCTGTAATAGGCAAACTGTAGTCCAGGAGAGCACTTCGGCACAAAGCAAAACCTTACCTTAAAAATAACTGTTGAAAAACAGGGCTGGAAGCATGGCTCAGTGGTAGAGAACTTGCTTAGCAAGCAAGAAACCCTCAGCTCAAATTTTAAAACCTCCTACCTCCAAAAAAAAAAAAAAAAAAAAGCAAGTCCAGACCAAGGAAACCTTCCATATTGTGCTATAACAGCAACATCATGTATTTGAAATAAGGTTATAAAGCCAAGTGTAGTGACTCACATCAGTAATCCTACCCACTTAAGAAGCTGGGATTTGAACCACAAGTTTCCAAAACTCCATCTCAGCCAAAAATACAAAGCAATGAGCTGTAACAGGAAGCTGTCATCCAAGCTGCTCTGTCATCCCAGCTATTCCAGGGAAATCTAACTAAGCTGTGGGATCACTCAGGCAAAAATGGAGCCCCTATTTGAAAAATAACAAAAGTTAGGACTAGGGGTCACTGAAATAGTAAAGCACCTCACTGATAAACCAAGACCTTGACTCCAAACTCTACTACTACTAAGAAAAAAACAAACCAACAAACTTGATTTGGACTATTAGTAGTAACCCATTTTAAAGATGTAAGTATGGGGCTGGGAAGGTGGCTCAGTGGTAGAGCGCTTGCCTTGCATGCATGAGGCCCTGGGTTCAATTCCCCAGCACCACATAAGCAAAAGGAAAAAAAGCCGGAAGTGGCGCTGTGGCTCAAGTGGTAGAGCACTAGCCTTGAGCTGAAGAGCTAAGGGACAGCGCCCAGGCCCAGAGTTCAGGCCCCACGACCAGACCCCCAAAAAAAACAAAAAAACAAAACAAAAAAACCCAAAGATGTAAGTATGGATTGGTAAAATTAAAAAAAAAAAAAAAGATGTAAATATAGGAGAAAGTGAGGGAAAGGGTGCCACTGTCCAAAAGGAATATACTCTTTATTTGACTTACTGCCAATGTTAAAATTAAACTCTGCTTGTAATCAAGTTCAATAATGATGTAGCCTACAAAGAATACATTATTAAACAAGCCATGTGTGGTGTATGTATATAAGTAGGTCTGGAGAAACCTGAGGCAGGGATATTCCAAGTTCACAGTCAGCCCAGGATACACAGTGATAATTATAACCTTTAAAATGAAAACATCTAAAAGAACCTTTGAATAGAATTTCTAACAAAGAAATGCATTGGGAGGTAGATGAAAATACAGTTTGAGAAAAACTTCAAACTTCAAGGCTTAAGCGTCTGTCCACATGAAGGTGGTGAGAGAAAAGTAGCTTTTGGAGGATGGTAATGCATACCATTGCAGCAACTATGCAACGTTTTGCTGGTAATCTACGATTTGAAAAGGCATTCAGCAAACCCATTCCAGGTAGCAACAGCACAGTGGGAAGAGCACAGAATAGATTCAAGAACATGAGGTTCAAGACCCACTTTGCCACTTGCCCAAGGTAACACACCTGGCTAGTGTTTTAACTTATGTAGACTTGACTCTTCTGTAAAATAAGAACTTTATTTACAAACTAGGCTTTTTGAAGATTAAATGAAACAATCCAAAGTTGCTAGATCAACTCCTCTCAAGTTTTTCATTCACTATGGTATGTATTACTGTGGCTGTCTGGTAGGGAAGACAGTTTTTAGAAAGCAATACTGATCACAGGACTTATTTCCATCTTTGCTATAAAAGCAATAAAGGACAATGTCTTAAGCACTGTGTAAGGCAAAGGTAGGCTTGCAATTTCTCATCTGTATCTACTCATCTGAAGCCTGGCATGGTGACAAGCAACTGTAATCTTAGCCCTTGAGAAGGTGAGGCAGGAGGGTCACAAGTTTGAGGTCAGCCTCAACTACATAGTAAGACCCTGTCTTGACAACACTGGTGAAAAGTCCATAACCTCCATCTGCAGAAGTTGATTCCACTCTTAATAAGGCCCAGAGATCTGCATTTTAACAAGTATCCAGTTGATCCTAATGCATACTGTCCAGCAGTCCAGTGTGGAAAGAAACCACCTTTTTTGACCTTGAGTCTATCATCCAACCTCAAGTTATTAACTGTCCTCATCAAAGTGAAAAACCTACTTAAGTTATTATAATTAATCAAGCTGGTACTAGTGGCTTACATTTGTAATCCTAGCTACTCAGGAGGCTGCCATCTGAGGATGGAGGTCCAAAGACAGCCTGAGCAGGAAAGACCACAAAACTCATCCAATTAACCACCAAACAGCAGGAGGTAGAGCTGTGGCTCAAGCTGGTTGAGCCCTAGGTAACCTACTTTAGAAAAAGCTTAAGGGACAGTGGCCAGGCCCTGGGTTCAAGCCCCAAGCCCTGCACACCCACATAATCAGTTTTAAGTAACCAACATGCAGACAAACCTAGTTATTTGTAGTAATTATAGTTCTGACATCTTTGCTCCTTAGTTCCTTATACCAAGGTATTTCAACGTGTTCTCTCCCCCATCTTCATTACTGACCCCATTCTTCCTAAACCTCTAAACTTGAAAAAAAAAAAAAAAAAAGGTAATACTTTTTTTTAATCTTCCCCTGGTCTTTCTCATTGCAGCAGTAATTAGCTTGGGGCTACTATCCGGGGAAATAGGGGAAAGGAGAGGAGCACAACGAAACCTTGAGTTACCGGTGTGTGTGTGTGTGTGTGTGTGTGTGTGTGTGTGTTTTCTTCCACGAAACCTTGGGTTACCGCTGTGTGTGGGTTACCTGTGTGTGTGTGTGTGTTTTCTTCCACGAAACCTTGGGTTACCGCTGTGTGTGTGTGTGTGTTTTCTTCCAGACTACCTTTTAAGAAACTCTTGGGTTGGGATGTATAATATAGCTCAATGGCAAAGTGCTCACCTAGCAAGTCCTGGGTTCGATCCCCGGCATCAAAAAAGGAAAAGAAGAGAAACGCTTGCATGCAGTGTGGCTACGCTCAGGGCCTGGACACACGGACAGCCGACGGACTAGGAAACCCCAAGGAGGACTGTCCTTCTGGTGCCTTTTGATACTCTTTACCCCCAACCCAGAGACAGGTATCCGTGTCCGAGTGTTAACCCCCCACCCCGACACCGTCAGAACCGTCCAGAAGGCCTCAAGAAAAAGCCCAAGCTAGCCAGGCCCTGTTAGGACCTGAGGGGACGGTCTCACGAGGGGCCCGCTCGGCTCCCTGCCCCCCCACCTCGGCTCCCGCCCCCCCCTCCCCCCCCCAGCCCTCACTCCCGGGGCTCCTTCCTCCCCGGTTACCTTGGGCGGCCGGATTTTGCAGATGCCGGTCTTCTCGGCCAGAGGCCGGATGCGGCCGATGAAGCTGAGCGGGTCGGTGAACTCCTCCCAGCTGGGCTCGAAGACCGGGCACTCCGGGGGCGGCACGAACTCGGCCGCGTAGCCCCCGGGCCCGACGCCCGCCATGGCAGTCACGGGGGGGGGGGAGGGCGGCGGAGGGGGGGGAAGGTGGCGGAGGGGGGGAGGGTGGCGGCGGAGGAGGGGAGGGTGGCGGGGGGGGCGGCGGAGGGGGGCGCCGGAGGGGGGGAGCGCCGGAGGGGGGGAGCGGCGGGGGGGAGCGCCGGAGGAGGGGGGGAGCGCCGGAGGAGGGGGGGAGCGCCGGAGGAGGGGGGACGCCGGAGGAGGGGGGGACGCCGGAGGAGGGGGGCGCCGGAGGAGGGGGGAGCGCCGGAGGAGGGGGGAGCGCCGGAGGAGGGGGGAGCGGCGGAGGAGGGGAGCGCCGGAGGAGGGGGGAGCGCCGGAGGGGGGAGCGCCGGAGGGGGGGAGCGCCGGAGGGGGGGGAGCGCCGGAGGGGGGGCGGCGGAGGGGGGGAGCGCCGGAGGGGGGGCGGCGGAGGGGGGGAGCGCCGGAGGGGGGAGCGCCGGAGGGGGGGGCGGCCCGCGGGCCTCAGGGGCGGGCGCCGGCGGGCCGAGGACCGCCGCGGCCTCTCAGCGGCCCGGGCCGGGGCGCCTCTCCTCAGAGGACGAGGACGAGGACGGCGACGAGGCCCGGCCCACGCCGCCGAGGCCGGAGCCGCCGCCTCCGGCCGTTTGTTATGGTTTCCTTCAGGGCTTTTCCTCTCAGAGCCCGGACTTTCCGGAAGTGAGAGTGTCCCCCCCCCAAACCCCTCCGCCACGGCGTCCCGGAAGTGAGCGCACCCGCCCTCCCCAAATCCCTCCGCCGAAAACAGAGTCCCTCCGCCGCGACGCCCTGTCTCCTCCCTCCTCCCTTTCCCAGCAGCCCTCGGGCGCGGCGCGTCCCGAGCCTTCCGCAGCCGTGCGCGGGGCGACCGTTTCCCCGCTTCCCCACACAAAAGGGCGAGCCGTGAGGGGCCCGCGGAGGGAAACAAAGGGGGCGGGGAGCGGCCGGAAGTGGCCGGGGCGAGGCGGCACGCGCACTTCCGCCCGGGAGCCCAGGTTCTGCTTCCGGCGTGGAGGGGGCCGCTTCCGGCGGGGCCGCTCGCGCCTCCCTTTTGTGCGTTTGCGGGGCGCGGAAGCGTGCGTGGCGCCGGCCTGGCCCGCGGCGGGGCTGCCCGGGGGCCCGGCCCGGCCCGCTTCCCTCTCCCCCGTGTTCTCGTCTTTTCCGCGTGTGCACCTGTCGCTTCTCCGAGACCTGCTGGGCTCGAACCGCGGCCCTCGGATCCGCCACCGCGTTGTCTGTCTGTCTGTCTGTCCTCGGGATTCCACGGCTCCTGACCGTGGTTTTCTAGCCATCGGCCATGATTTTCGCAGCACCCACTAGCGCACGCGTGTGTGTGCGCGTGCGTGTGTGTGCGCGTGCGTGTGCGTGTGTGTGTGTGTGCGCGCATGCGCGCGTGCTGGAGCTTGCACTCAGGGCCTGACTCCGTCCCTGAGCCTTTTCCACTCCAGGCTGGCGCTCTACCACCTGAGCCACACCTCCCCTTCCGGGTTTTTGCTGATTTGATTGGGAGAGATCAGAAGCTCATCGACTTTTCCCTGCACCTGCTGGCACTGAACCGCCATCTTCACACGTCAGCCTCCCCGAGTAGTTGGAATTACAGGCGTTGAGCCACCAGCATCCGGCTGGTCAGCGGTTCATGATTGAAAGCCTTAGCAGGCCCGTCCCGCGTCCACCGCTTCCTGGGCTTCTACAGCGGTCGTTGTAGGACCTGCTGTAATAGGGAGTTGTTTACTAAATCTCTCCTAAAAGGGTGGATCAGTTCACCTAGTGAGAGAAAACATAAACAGTGGTTCTCACCTAGAATCTCAGCTATTCAGTAAACAGCTGGAGGGTCATGATTCAAGGCTAGCCAGGGCGAAAAGGCTGTGACTCCATCTCAAGAGTAGAGTGGGTGTGGTAATGTGCATTTATAATGCCAGCTGGGTGTGGTAATGTGCATTTATAATGCCAGCTACATGAGAAGCATCAATAAGCAGTTATTGTCTAGGCCATCCTGAGGGGGGAAAAATAAGAGACTATGGAAAAAAAAAATCAAGCAAAGGGATTGGGACATAGGTCAAGTGGTAAAGTGCCTGCCTAGCAAGTGTGAGGTCCTGAGTTCAAACCCCAGTATTGAAAGTTAAAGGGAGGGCTGGGAAGTTGGCTCAGTGGAAGAGCGCTTGCCTTGCATGTATGAGGCCCTGGGTTCAATTCCTCAGCACCACATAATCAGAAAAAAGCCAGAAGTAGTGCTGTGGCTCAAGTGGTAGGGCACTAGCCTTGAGCTGAAGAGCTGAGGGACAGCGCCCAGGCCCAGAGTTCAGCCCCCACAACTGGGGAAAAAAAAAAAACAAGATCCTTAGCTTGACACCAGGCTAGACGACACAGGGATTCTCTGTCTCAGAAAAAATAGAAATAAAACGCGGAAGGAAATAAAGATTCTTTTTTTTGGCAGGGGGAGGGGGGAGGTCTGGTCATAGGGCCTGTACTCTGGGCCTGGGCACTGTCCCTCAGCTCTTCAGCTCAAGGCTAGCGCTCTACCGCTTGAGCCACAGCGCCACTTCCAGCTTTTTCTGTTTATGTGATGCTGAGAAAGCGAACCCAGGGCCTCCTGCATACCAAGACAAGCACTCTACCACTAAGCCACCTTCCCAGCCCTGAAATAAAGATTCTTAGTGGCTGGAGAGAGAAGAGTTGGGAAGCCATGGCAGCTTTCATTTAGATATCCTCAAGACCTACACCACAAATAGTTCCTGCTTTTAGCTGGCCCTGTAGCTGGCTTTTCTGGAGAGGTGACCATAATTGGGGTTGAATTCGCTTATATGATTTATGCCAGTGTCTTGCACGCTTGGAAAAAGGAGGCAGGGACCTGTAGGATAAGCAAGTACACCAATATACTATGTATAAATACATATCCAGTATATAACCCCCGAGTAGAAAAAAGGCACTACCCTGACCCTATCCAAGTTGTTGGCTTAGAACCTGCATCTGAGACAGGTTACACACACACCCAAGTACTCCTGTGACCCACTCCATGGTTGTGCATCGAGTTCCGCAGCGATCGCCTAACAGCAGAGGGGCTGAGCTTAAACCTGAGGTGCTGACAGAAGAGCTGGGTATCTTTTCCCTTTCCTAGGCCGCGTGCAGAAGAAAACTACAGTTCCCGGCAGCCTCGGCGCGGCCAGACGCCTGGCGGAGTAGGCGGTGCTTCCGCGCGAACGGCTTTCCTATTGGCGCAGGGTCCAAACGGCCGCGTAAGCTCGCGAGCGATTGGGCGGGTTTGTGGCGCCGCGAAGCTTCCTGATTTTGAGTTTTGCTTTTTTCGGTTGGGGTCTGCGTCGCGGAGTGAGTGGAGGGTTTGGGGGTGTCGGGGACGGGGTTCGGGAGGAGGAACCCGGCGGGTGGGTGGGAAGTCACCGAGTGAAGGGCACGGAGGCGGGAAACGTAACCCCGAATCCGGGGTCCTCAGGCAGGTGGGAGGCCG
Source organism: Dipodomys spectabilis (assembly GCF_019054845.1). NCBI lineage: Eukaryota > Metazoa > Chordata > Mammalia > Rodentia > Heteromyidae > Dipodomys > Dipodomys spectabilis. The sequence goes on along the minus strand of NW_024871349.1, from coordinate 71,313 downwards.
GAATCTGCCAGGGGAGAGGTGTCGGGATTGGGGGGTACGGGGCGGGGGGGGGGGGGGGTGAAATGAAAAGGGAGCGCAGGATCCGACACCTGGAGCTGGGCCCCGGCATCCCCTCGCCCCACACTATGGGCCTCAGTTTCCTCATTGCAGCCTAAGGAATAATGAAAATACTAAGCAGAGTTGTGTGGGGTGGAGAGCAAAAGGCCGGGAGGAGGTGTGACCCAGGGTGTGTCCCCAGCACAAGCAAAGAGAGAAAAAAGGTTTAGGCCCTTCTGGGTGTGTGTGTGTGTGTGTGTGTGTGTATCAGTCCTGGGGTTTGAACTCAGGGCCTTGGCCCTATCCCTGAGCCTTTTTGCTCAAGGTTGGCACTTCACCTCCCGAACCACAGCTCCACTTCCAACTTTGCGCTGGCTCATTAGCGATATTGAGTCATGGACTTTCCCCTGCCTGGGCTGGCTTCAAACGGCTATGATCTCAGCCTCTTGAGTAGTTTAGGATGACAGGCGTGAGCCACCAGCTCCAGACCAAACAAACCTGTCAGTTTTTGTCAGAAGCAAGGGCATTGATCCTTTGGGAGATGGGCAGGAGATGAGTGATGGCTTAGAGCTGGGGGTGAGGGTTGAGGCACAGGAAGGAGACATAGCTAGAGGGTGTAGGAGTCTCCACGTGACAGAATGTTCTAAAATTCACTGTGATGACATGGCACACACCTATGACTAGATACAAACCCTTTCAGTGCTAGAGTACCAGCCTGCCCTGCACCAGGGACTCACCGAGTTCAAACTCCAGGACCACCAGAATTAAAACCTAAGAGCCATTGAATTGACTGGGAGTGTGGCTCAGTGGTAGAGTACTTGCCTCGCATGCATGAGGCCCTGGGTTCGATTCCTCAACACCATGTAAACAAAAAGCTGGAAGTGGCGCTGTGGCTCAAGTGGTAGAGCGCTAGCCTTGAGCTGAAGAGCTGAGAGACAGCGCCCAGGCCCAGAGTTCAAGCCCCATGACTGAGAAAAAAAAAAGAGTCATTGAATTATACACTTTGAAAGAGTAGATTTTATGGTATATATGAAGTGTGTCACCAAAAAGGGTTCTGTGGGTGTTTGAACCCAGGCTTATCTCCAGCTTGGGATCCTCCTGCCTGTACCTCATGTCAGGATTACAGACGTGCATCACTCTTCCTGGCTCCCAGGAAGCTATTTAGAAAGCAGAGACATCATTTATAATCCTACCGTATCGACTCAATAGCCTTTTTTGTTTGTTTGTTTTTGTAGGTTGCTTTTTGTCCAGGAGCAAATCGACCCGAGTTGGAAGGAGGTAAGGATGAAGGAGTGTTCATTACATAGTGTGACCATCTCAGAAAAAGAAGAAGAAAAAAAAAAACACTCCAAGTTCATAAAATAGAAGCTGAAGCTGCTTTAAAGAATAATACATTTAGGTATATCACATTTTCTTCCAGAGTATTTTTGCTCCATTCAGGGGACAGATATGATTATTGGAGCTGAGCACCAATAGTTGCTACTTGTAATCCTAGCTACTCAGGAGGCTGAGGCTGAGATCTGTGGAATGAGGTTTAAAGCTAGTCTGGAAAGTCTGTGAGACTCTGATCTCCAATTAATCACCAAAAAAGCCAGAAATGAACCGGGTGCCAGTAGCTCACGCCTGTAATCCTAGCTACTCAAGAGGCTGAGATCTGAGGATCACGGTTCAAGCCACGCTGGGCAGGAAAGTCTGTGAGGCTCTTATCTCCAATAAGCCACTAGAAAACTGGAACTGGCACTGTGGCTCAAGCGGTAGAGTGTTAGCCTTGAGCTGAACAGCGCCCAGACTGAGTTCAAGCCCCATGACCGACAAGAAAAAAAGCCAGAAGTGCAGCTGTGGCTCAAGTGGTAGAGTGCTAGCGTTAAGCAAAAAAGCCCAGGCCCTGAGTTCAAGCCCCAGGACCAATACACACACACACACACACACACACACACACACACACACGAAATATATGTGTACTATAGTGTTTTCTCTTCCTTATTCCTCATTGTGTATTTTCATGTATTTGTTAGGTGTGAATAAGACAACATGAACTTTACCCCAACACCTACCCCGATCTGCAAAAAGTAAGACATGTGCTTGTTTTTAAGTTGTTTAAGACTTCTTCAACCTTAGTCCAAGGCTAGAAAATGGGAGCTAGAAAGGCCCCTATTCAGTCTTGACTTGACTATAGTAGATCTCATTTCTCTAGTCTTATTCAGAATTTAGATCAAACACAAAAACAAGGGACTGGGAGAGTGGCTCAGTGGTAGAGCGCTTGCCTCACATACATGAGGCCCTGGGTTCGATTCCTCAGCACCACATAAGCCGAAAAAGCGGGCAGTGGCGCTGTGGCTCTAGTGGTAGAGCGCAGCCTTGAGCTGAAGAGCTGAGGGGAATGCCAGGGCTCATTGCGCGTTGGGACCAGCCACAGGGAGCAGCCAGCGTTTGAACATGACACCGGCTGGCCTCATGCTCCTCACCGCACACCGCCACAGCTGGGTGGGTCCCACTGCCGTATCACCGGACTATGTTTTCTGGTTACTAGGTCATCTTCCTTCATTTACATTCTAGTTTTTCAAGTGATCTTTTCAGTCTCTCACATGCATTGCATCCAGTCTTAAACCACTAGTTTGAATACATATGAGCACTTGAAGCTACTCCCCTCCCCCCTTACCTGTGCAATTATAACACGTCAGAGCTGTGACAACCCCGCTTCCCCATCGCCCGCAGAATAACCGTCTCCGCCCATCGCGACGTTGCCTCCGGCAGCAGGACCCCCCCCAGATGGAGGGCGATGACGGACTCCGTGGAGTCAACCCCCTTGCCTTCAACCAAAGAGCGCCTGGCCGTCCTGTGCCCTTCTCAGGAGCTCCTGGAGTATTACCAAAAGAAGATGGCCGAGTGTGAGGTGGAAAACAAGGACCTGCTCAAGAAGTTGGAGCTCTACAAGGAAGCCTGTCAAGGCCAGGTAAGAGACGAGGCCTGGCGCTGCGGCTCCCGCCGCCCGAGCAGCAGAGAGACATTGCGCCTTCCCCCCGCGGCCAGCGCTTACCTCTGATCCTCCCCTGACAGCTAACTACTGGGCAACACCATTGCCTCCACGGCTTCTTGTCCGATGCATTGTTGGGTTTTACCTCAGGCCCCTCGCACTGGCCAGGCGGGTGCTCTGCCCTGGAGTCACGGCCTCCAGCCCTTCTTGGGCATCTCTGACTGGTGACCTGCATAGTCACTTAGGGGAGGGGAGATCTCCCTGTGAGTGGCTCCTCTGTCCCCTGCCCTCTGGGTCACGTAGCATCACCAGGAGCATCAGCAGGCATTGACTGCTGTGTCTTGGGCAGGCTGGGGAGGGCTAGAGGTAGAGGTGTGGATGCCTAGCTCCCCAGAGTGAGAACCCTTCCAGAAAGTCCCGTCACATTCTAGAGAAAGTCGATGTAACATGTTCAGCCATACTCAAATCACTACGTAACTGTGGCCGGGGCCCCTCTCCCGCTCCTCCCCTCATGTCTGCCGCATGAAGCCCGCCTTAGCCCTTCTGCCAGCCCAGATTGGGCTTCCTAGACCCACAGGATGTATGAGCTCACATGCCGGTCCTCACAGCCACCTACAGCCTTGTCTCCATCTATCTGTCTCTGGGGATAGCACCTCAAGCATGCTAAGCATGTGCTCTACAACTGAGCCACACCCCTAGCTCATCCTTCAGATCCAGGGCTGGAGGTATGGCTCATGTGGGAAAGCACCTGTTTCATAAGCCCAAGGCCCCAAGTTCAGACCCCTAGTGCCATGGAAAAAAAAAATTTTCAAAAATTATAGAGAGTAGCCAAGCACTGGTGGCTCATGCCTGTCATCCTAAGCACTCAGGAGGCTATCTGAGGATTGCAGTTCGAAGCCAGCTGAGGCAAGAAGGTCTGTGAGACTCTTTGATCTCCAAGGAACCACCAGCAAATCTGGAAATGGAACTGTGGCTCAGGTGGTAGAGTTCCAGCCTTGAGTGAAAGAGCTAAAGGAAAAGGCCCAGGCCCTGAGTTCAAGTCCTAGTATCTATGTGCGTTCACACGCATGTGCATGCACGCATACACACAATTAAAAAATAAAAACCTAGTACTGTTGAATTCTGTCCTAGCGAACCCAGCTCTTGAGAATATTTCCACACCAATAGGCTCCTCCATGCTCCTTTGAAACCCTCCTTCCACTCCCCTTACCGGTGTCTTGCAGCATAAGCTTGACTGGGGTTTGCAGCAGAGGGAGGAGGAGATTGCCGAGCTGCAGAAGGCGCTGAGCGACATGCAGATCTGCCTCTTCCAGGAGCGGGAACACGTTCTACGCCTCTACTCGGAAAACGACCGGCTGAGAATCAGGTATAACACAGAAGGAGGGACGGGTCAGAGGAAAGAGGCTGAATTACATTAGAAATGGTGGGCTCGTCCCCAGCCGTTTTCTTGCGCTCTGACCCCCCTCCCGGGAAACAGACTCTGCAGGACAGTTGTTCCCCGGCAGGCTTTCAGGAAAAGCACAGAACAAGCTCGAGAAGTATGCCCTCCGCTCAGTGGTGATGGAGGCGGAAGTGCCTCTGGGAGGCGGAGCCTTTTCCCTCCCCACACTGCCCAGTAGTGGGGCCTGAGGCTGCTGTCCTGGGCAGACTTAGCAGCGGAAGCCCCTGAGCCAAGCGCCGTCCTCAGGAAGGGCTCTGCCCGTTGGCGGTGGATGTGGCGACCCTCTGAGCCATGCACGCACCGCTCTGCCATGGGGGTGGGAGGGTGGAGCGTAAAGCCGTTCAGCCATTGTGAGTGTTGGATGGCATTACGCACATCCTGCTGTGTGCAGCCATCGCCACTGTCTGACGGCAGGATCTTCTCCTGGGTTCGCCTGCCGTGGCAAGGCCCCACGGCCCCTTCTCCCAGCCCCGGGCATCCGCCAGTCAGCACTCTGCTTCTCCGCGTTTGTCTGTGACGCCTTGTTAGCCGAACCCTGCAGTCCTTTGAATCTTAGCCTCGCGTCAGCATGTGGCAAATACCTTTTTTTCTTTTTCATTTATTAATTTTTTTTTGCCAGTCCTGGGGCTTGAACTCGGGGCCTGGGTGCTGTCCCTGAGCTTTTTTGCTCAAGGCTAGTACTCTACCACTTGAACCACAGCTCCACTTCCAGCTTTTGGTGGTTCATTGGAGATAAGAATCTCACTTTCCTGCCCAGGCTGGCTTCAAACTCCAATCCTCAGATCTTAGCCTCCAGAGTAGCTAGGATGATAGGCATGAGCCACTAGCCCCAGCCTAATTTACCCCTAGTAGTGTCCGGTCTTCATTTGAGGTTACTGCGGTTTGAAAATTAGTCAGAAGAGAAATCCTGTAAAAGGACGAGGGTCGCTGGGTGTGTGGCACATGACGTGTGTTTGCCTCCCGTGAGAACGGCAGGGAGTTGGAAGACAAGAAGAAGATCCAGAGCCTCCTGGCCCTCGTGGGAACGGACAGCCAGGAAGTGACGTATTTCTACAAGGAGCCTCCCCACAAGGCGAGTACCGCTGGCGTGCAGGGCAGGTGCGCGGCAGTCAGCCTGAGACAATGCCCAGAGGCGCCGGCCGTCCCAGCCCCTGTGTATGAGCAGTTTTCAGAGAGTTTCCCTTTAAACCCTTGGAATAGCGCAGGGACCCCCATCCCACCACATAGAACTAGAAAACCCACAGCCTCAGGTGGAGAGCTCACCTAGCTTATGTGAGTTCATCCCCAGCGCCACAGAAGAAGAAGAAGACAGAACCAAAGCCCCGAGGGGCGGGTGGCAGGTGCTTAAAAACAAGAGGCAGACTGCCGAGAACACAGCTCGGGTCTTGAGTCCGCATTTAAAATCTCGTTTATGCAGACTACACGTGTATACCCACACAGGAGTCCATTAAATGAAAGTGTCCACTAACTCTAAACCCCAGGCAGATCGTGATTAATAGTTTTGTTCTACTCAGAAATATCTGTATGTATGTATCTGTTGGGGGTGTGGGGTGCGTGTGTGTGTGTAGAAAGTATGCAACCCAGGCTGGCCTCGAAGCCCAGGGCTTCCTGACGCTGCCTCCCAGGCTGACGTGTGAGGTGCGTGCCGCCACGCCCTTTCACATCCATAAACAGTTTCTCAGGAGTTTGGTTGTGTTTTTTGTTGTTGTTGTTGTTTTTGTCGGTCGTGGGGCCTGAACTCTGGGCCTGGGTGCTGTCCCTCAGCTCTTCAGCTCAAGGCTAGCGCTCTACCACTTGAGCCACAGCGCCACTTCCGTCTTTTTCTGCTTATGTGGTGCTGAGGAATCGAACCCAGGGCCTCATGCATGCAAGGCAAGTGCTCTACCACTGATCCACCTTCCCAGCCCTGTTTTTATATTTTTGAACACAGCTACATCAGTACCTGCTTGCTTTCTGTTCTTTTCCATAAGGACTTTGTTAAAGAGTCCTTTCCAGACCCATTTGAGAGAAACATTATTTATTTTAATGTATTTATGCATTCAATGTATTTGTAGCTTATATATATATCAATAATATGTTAAACGCATAGTAAGCATATATAATACGTATTAAACACATACTAAGCATATATAAATACATATTTATTGCATTTATTTTCATACGCATGTGCCCATCCTGGGGCTTGAATTCAGGTCCTGGGCACTGTCCCTTAGCTTTTTCTACTCAAGGCAAACACTCAGCTCCACTTCTGCTTTTTGAGTTTATTGGAGATAAGAGTCTCATGGACTTTCTGCCTAAGCTGGCTTCAAACCTCAGTCCTCAGATCTCAGCCTCCTGAGTAGCTAGGATGACGGATGCGACTCATCAGTCCACTATTCATTTGTCTCCTCAGCACTAGTCTTTAATCCAAAAATCTGTTGCTCCGCCCATGTGGCCTGCGGCACACCCAGCTCCTGATGTGAGTGTGACCAGCAGGCCCTGCTGGGCCGAGCATGCCCATGCTTCCGACTTTGACGACCCTCCGCCCTCCTTTGCTGCTTCAGATCAGCATTCCCCAGAAGACCCTCCAGCCTGTGGGTGCGCAGGAGCCGGAGCGGCCTTCCGAGTGCAAAGCAGGTAACCACGCGCCCTTGCCCCGGCCACCCAGACTCTGTCTACCACGCAGCAAAACCTCCGGCGCTCCCAGCATCCAGGGCCACGTGAGATTCAGTTCCATGTAGCGCAGGTGTTCTTTGCTTTTTGTCTTTGTTGTTTTCATGCAGCTTTCCCTATCGATACGTGATTATATCCACCCGTCCATGGGAGCGGTGTGGCATGTCAGCATTGGCTACGTGTGTCAGGAGAGTGGCATCATCACAGTGAACACAGCTGTTACCTCACACAAGCACCTTTGTCTCTTCCATTTCCCTCTCCTCCATTTCACTTAGGTTTATTTTATTTCACTTAATTACTTTGTTTCACTTCAGAGGTGCATCTTGGGTGCTATACACCCAAGCTGTCTACTAGCAGTTCTCAAATATACATTTATTTATTGTTAATTCCTTAGTGTGTGTGTGTGTGTGTGTGCGTGTGTGCGTGCATGCATGCATGCATGTGGGCCTGAGCGCTGTCCCTGAGCTCTTTTGCTCAAGGCTATACCACTTGAGCCACAGCATCACTTCAGGGGGTTTGGTGCTTACTGGGGGTGAGTTCTTCCTCCATTTTCCTTCTCGTAGTTGCTCCCCTCAAGTTACATAGTTTAACTTTTGCATAATTGGCATTGAACATTGTGACTGCATCTACTTGGCCTCCCTCCCCCCATTCTTTGTGTCCGTTCCACAGCTCCGTTCTTTATGAAGACTATAGATCCCACTTGCTTCATCTCTTCAAGGTCACCGTGGTGTCCGGGGAAAGTCCTACCGAGGTCCCTCGCTTGAAAGATGCAGCGATTCAGTTAGGGCCATTATGTATGATTGCTGCTGTATGTTTTCCTTTTCTCCTCTGCACACACACCCAGCGCTGGTCCTTGAATGGCGGCGAGAAAGCTGAGGAAAGTTCTTGATGCCGTGTTGTTTTGAATTGCAGATCCTAAAACAAGCAGGAAAAGAGCCGCGCTGAGAGAAAAGGAAGCCAGTGCTGAGCACCACCAGCAGGACGTGGAGACGCTGGCCCTCCAGGTGACCTGCGTGACAAGTGTCCCCCGCCCCTAGCCCCGGCAGGTGGCACGCAAGTCTGGAGACCGAGGCCACTGGCTTCTAAGCTCTTCATGTTGTAAAACCCTGAATTCTCGACGTGAACATTCTAGAACCTCTCAACCTGCAGCCCACACGCTAAGCCCTACCCCACAAAACCATCCTAAAGTGAGAGTTTGCCTGGTGGTTGGCCTCGGAGACAGGCAGTTGCAGAGGGAGTGGGTCTGGGCTGGCGATCACCGTGTGTGAGCTCACGAGTCGCGAGGTCCAGGAAAGCAGCAAATCATGTCTTGTCCGCCTGTCCTCGGTGGAGTGCCGGGACCAGGATTTCACCTGTGGGCGGGGAGGTCTGCTGGTTTAAATGACAGGTTCTACCTTTGGCCAATATCCCTAGAGTCATGACAGCAGACTCTGAAGGAAATTCTATTGCATTAATTTACAGGGCCTGGGGTTTGAACTCAGGGCCTTGAGCCCTGCCCCCAGCTTACATTCATTTTCCTCTTTTTTTTTTTTTTTAAGTGCCAATCCTGGGGCTTGAACTCAGGCCTAGGCACTGTCCCTGAACTTCTTTTTGCTCAAGGCTGGCGCTCTACCACGAGCCACAGCACCATTTCCAGCTTTTTCTGTGTGTGTGGTACTGACGAATTGAACCCAGGGCTTCATGCATGCTAGGCAAGCATTCTACCACTGAGCCACCTTCCCAGGCTGCTTGCTCTGCTTTTTAAAACCCGTATCTAAGAAGGCCATTCCGTTTCTGTGCAGTTAGGGCATCTTCAAAGGGCATCAGTCCTAAGGGGCAAAAGGAGGCCAGGCCAGGCCAGGCCAGAGTGCAAGGTGAGGGAGAGGAGAGTCTGTCATCTTGTCTGCGTGACACAGATTTGGAGCTGAATGTGCCGAGTCAGCCCCATTCCTAAGACCGCAGAAGCGTTAGAGCTCTAACAGCTCTCCTGCTGTACTTTTGGGCCGCCTGTGGCTGGGTTTTCCTTCTGGCCTAGAGCTGACATGGACAAAGAGTGATCAGCGCCCCCTGTCGGCCTGTGTAGGTAGAAGCACTGCAGGCCCAGCTGGAGGAGCAGACCAAGCTTTCCCAGGAGCAGGTGCACGGACTCATGGAGGACAGGAGGATTCACATGGAGGAGATCCAGGTTCAGCAGCAAAGAAACCAGCTCAGGATCAAGGAGCTCACGAGAAGGTGAGTGTCTCAGGCTCTCAGCCTTTCCCCCCAGGCTGGTGCTCTACCACTTGAGCCGTGCCTGCAGTTCCTTGCTGGTGATTTTGTAAAAGGAGTCGAGTGAGCTTTTCTGCCCAGTCCTCCGTATCTCAGCCTCCTGAGTAGCTAGGGTTCTAGGGCTGAGCCATTAACACCCAGCTGTGTGGGTGGTGTTTGAGGGAGGGTCTTGCTGAGCTTTATCGCTGGGGCCTGGGGCCTGCCTGTTTGTGTTTCTCCCATGTCACCACAGTGACGAGAATGTGCCGCCATGCCAGCCAGTGGTTGAGGTCATTTCACCAGCTTCTCTGCCCAGGCTGGCCTTGAACCATGATCTCCCTGCGTCTGCGTCCTGTTCTTCCAGTGTTCATGCAAGCTGTTTGTTTAGGCTGTTCCTCCCGCTTCTCTGGGGTTGTGTAGCCTTCCCAGTGTTGCGAGTTCTCCTCCATGGATGTCAGACGGCCACCACTCCCCCGGGCCAAAGCGCTGACATCTCGGCATCAATTATTAGGGACCCCATTATCTGACTCTGCATTCTCTCTCGGCCCGTATTCACTGTGTGCTTCAGCCAGGCTCAGAGCAGCAGCTGGGGTGGGCGGCGCAGGCTGGTCCACTTCCTCCACGTCCCACCATGACGCGGCCCCTCTGAAGTCCCGCCCCCACCTGACAAAATGCGTCTGTCCCCGGCTGTCCCCGTGGGGCCTCTGTCCTGTCCCCTGCCTGAGCACAAGAGCCACACACAATGCTCCCTGCAGCATAGCACCCAGCCTAAGCTGCCTGAGGAGAGAGCCCGGGGCCTTGTCCCGCGAGGCCTAGCTGACCCGCAGAGTGGAAGTCCAGCCATGGTTTCCCAGCCCATCCATCACCACCCCCGTGGTGCATGATCTCTGCGTCTGACCCCCGTGGTGCATGATCTCTGCATCTGACCTCCGTGGTGCATGATCTCTGCATCTGACCCCCGTGGTGCATGATCTCTGCATCTGATCCCCGTGGTGCATGATCTCTGCGTCTGACCCCTGTGGTGCATGATCTCTGCATCTGACCCCCGTGGTGCATGATCTCTGCATCTGAGCACCTAATGGGTGTCTTCCGTGTGCCCCATCCTCTGACGGCCAGCGGACGGCATGACATCCAGGCCCACAGTGACTGTCCCCGGGTGTCGCTTTCAACCCGTTCGTGCATTCAGTCGGTACATTCCGCGTTTGTAAGTGAGAACATGGTGTAGGACAGGGCAGAAGTGCCCAGTGGAGCAGGAGCATCTCTGCGTAACCATCCGCCCACTTCTGTGTACGCAGACAGCGCAGGCCTGAATAACACCTCCTCCCAAGCTCTGTGCCCGCCCCCGCGCTGCTGCCCCCTAGCGGAATGTCCTGTTACCCCTGGGAGAACCATGTGGGTCCCACAGTATTGTTGGGTGGTCTCCTCTTGGTAGGTCGCCTCTTACAGGCACTGAAATCATTCGATAGGTTACTTTTCTAGGTCATGATGGCAAAGCGATGCCTTGCTAACTGCCAGAGATAATCTGTCCTAAAGATACCAGCAAAAAACAGACTAAACAGGGCTGGGAAGGTGGCTCAGTGGTAGAGCGCTTGCCTTGCATGCTCCAGGCCCTGGGTTCGATTCCTCAGCACCACATAAGCAAAAAAGAAAAAGCCGGAAGTGACGCTCTGGCTCAGGTGGTAGAGCGCTAGCCTTGAGCTGAAGAGCTGAGGGACAGCACCCAGGCCCAGAGTTCAGGCCCCACGACCGGACCCAAAAAAAACAAAACAAAACAATGAAGTGTGGAGCTGTGGCTCAAGTGGTTTAGCACTAGCCTTGAGCAAAAAAAGCTCAGGGAAAGTAGAACCGCCCCCCTACAGGCTGATCTGTTCTTGAACCTCAAAACCAGTTATAAGGAATTGTTGAGATCTGCGTAGGTGGTGGGGCGGGGGAGAGAGGGGGCCGGGGAGAAGGGGGTCACTGTTTTTGTCGGTTGTGGGGGCTGAACTCTGGGCCTGGGCGCTGTCCCTCAGCTCTTGAGCTCAGGGCTAGCGCTCTACCACTTGAGCCACAGCACCACTTCCAGGTTTTTTTCTGCTTATGTGGTTCTGAGGAATCAAACCCAGGGCCTCATGCATGCGAGGCAAGCGCTCTACCACTGAGCCACCTTCCCAGTGCTTGGCAGGTTTTGAACGTAAGACAGAGTGTACATTGCAGGGGACGGAGCATCTAGAAGATGGAGGAGTTAAAATAGACTCAGGCATTGAGGTAGCCTCCTAGGAAAAAAATCCATCTCAACAAAGGACAAGATATGAGCAGGTGTGGCAGTACACTCCTGTAGCCCACGCTGCTCAGGAGGCTGAGGCGGGAGGATGGCAGGCGTGCGACCTGAAGGGAGGATTGTGGTCCATCAGGCCGTGCAGAAGGCTAGCAAGACCCGTCTCAGCAAGCCAGGCAGGCACCGTGAGACACGGCTCTAGTCCCAGCTGTGCAAAAAGGAGCGAGGGGCTGGGTGTGGCCGGAGGCGGGGAGCTCGCCTGGTTAGCTGTACCAGGCCCTGGTTTCCAGCTCAGCCCCGCCAGAGAAAGGGAGACAGCGACCTGCCATGCCTCAGAGCACACACCTGGAAGGCAGGACAGCCAGAGACAAAGGGACTGACTCTCCTGTGCGTGTGCCGGGCCTGGGTCTTGAACTCGATGCCTGGGCACTGTCCCTGAGCTTTGGTGCTCAAGGCTAGCACTAACCCACTTGCGTCACAGCTCCAATTTCTGGCTTTTTCTACTTAATTGCGGATGAGAGTCTGATGGGCTTTCCCCCCTGGGCTGGCTTTGAACCGCAATCCTCAGATCTCAGCCTCCCTGAGCAGCTGGGATGACAGGTGTGAGCACCAACACCCGGCGGTTCTTTAAGACACCATTGCTCCATTCCTCCCCATGTCTCTTCTGGGACACACTTAAATACAGGCCATGTGTGCATATTTCTGTCATCTTCCCAATTGCAAGGCCTCCATCGGCGCTGTGAAAAGCAATGAACCCAGGGGCTTGGGTAGATACGGCACGCTTAGACAGCACCAGTCACACGGTCACCTCTGTGTCCCCCCCCCCCCCCCCCCCCAGCCTCCACCACACGCAGGAGCTGCTCTACGAGAGCACCAGAGACTTCTTACAGCTCAGGTTTGACAGCCAGAGCAAGGAGCAGTCGTGGATGCTGGAGAAGGACCAGTTGGTGTTGGAGCTGCGGCTGTACCGGGGGAAGGGCAGGAAGAGGGAGGACCGCAGCGAGAAGGGCCCGCCCACCCTCCACGACAGCCACCCTACCCAGCAGGAGTACATGAAGGTAACGGAAGCGTCGCGAGAGCTCCGAGCATTCCTGAGCCTGCGAGCCATGTGCGGGCAGCATGCAGGGCATCACCGCCGCGGAGGCTTCTGGGGGTTGGAAATGCTGTACAGGGTTCACTCCTTCAACCCGTGGGCCAGGCCGGTGCCAGCGGCTCACCCCTGCCGTCCCAGCTACACAGGAGATCAGAGACGTGGAGGGTCTGGTTCCAAGCCAGCCCAGGGAGGAAAGTGTGAGACTCATCTCCAATGCACTGCCAGAAAGCCAGAAGTGGCGCTGTGGCTCAAGGGGTAGAGCACCAGCCTTGAGCTGAAGAGCTGAGCCACAGTGCCCAGGCCCAGAGTTCAAGCCCAACAAACAAAAAGTTTCTAGCAGCATCCCTTGGAATAAGGGCGAAGAGAAGAGTCTAGAATAGGTTTCCTGCCTTCTCCAGAATTCCCTGCCATGCTTCGCCTCAGCCTCCTCCCCCCCGCGCTGCCGAAGCGATGCTCACCCGCCGCCTTCTGTCCCTTCGCCCGCAGTCCCTGAAGGAGCGGCTGCGGCAGGAGCAGCGGCTGTCCGCCATGTACCAGGAGCAGTGCGTTTCCCTGGAGGAGGAGCTTGCCCGCATTCGGGAGGAGGAGGGCGTGAGGAGAGAGATTTTCAAGGTAGGGGAGGCCCCGCCTCCCTCGAGGGATGGTGGGGTCCCATCCCCTGCTTCCCTCCCCCTCCCCCCACCTCACCCCTCCACGTCCCCACGCAGGACCGCTCTCACAAAATGGGGAAGCGCCTGCAGATGATGACCAAGCGCTACGAGGCCCTGGAGCACCGCCGCATCCTGGAGGTGGAGGGCTTCAAGACTGACATTAGGGTTCTCCGGCAGAAGCTCAAAGACCTGGAGCAGATGCTCTACAAGGTAAGAGCTGGGCCCTGGGACTGCAGGGAGAAAGGGGTGGAGATTCGGGGGCTCCCCCAGAAGAGCCTGCACCCGCCCTGGCCCCAGGGCCCCCAAGAAGCCCCCCCTGAAAAATCAGCTCAAGCGCCCCCTTGAGGACGGGTAGAAACAGGGAATGATGAATATTTGCATCTAAGCCGGGCACCTGTGACTCATGCCTGTAATCCCAGCTACTCAGGAGGCCGAGATCTGAGGATGGAGTTGAAAGCCAGCCCGGGCAGGGGAAGCCCATGAGATTCTCATCTCCAACCAACCACCAAGATGTGGGAAGTGGAGCTGTGGCTCAAAATGGTAGAACGCCAGCCCTGAGGGGCCAGCACTCAGGCTCTGAGTTCAAGTCCTAGGACTGGTGCATGTGCGCACGCGCACACACACACACACACAGAGAATGCTTGTAAGCAAACTTGGGAGTTGTTCCTCCAGCCCTGTGTCTGTCTCACCACGAGGCCGAGGGGGTCAGTGGGCAGAGCAGGGCTCCCAGCTTCCGGCTCCACGTTCCCTCAGGACCCCTCATGGACGCTTAGGGTCCCCACAAAGCCTCAGGAGCAGGAGCAGGAGCGAGGCGGCTGTGTCTGCGGGTCTGACGGGGTGCCGCTGCGGTCCGCCTGCCTTCGCTGCATCCCGAGTCACCGAGGCCTGAACAGCCTCGCTGCGCCCGACATCCCGACCCGCCGCTGACGTCCTCCTCTTCCTGCCCATCTCCAGGCCACGCTCAGCACCCAGGCCAGCAAGGACCTGGCCATGCTGCGCGACATGCGCGGCAGCAGCCGCAGGGCGCACCGGCTCCAGGGCGAGCTGCGGAACCTCAAGTCCAAGGTGTTCGGGCTGGAGAACCAGCTGCGGCTCTGCTGACCTGGCTCCGGCCGTCCACCCCACCCCGCCAGGCACCCGCGGCGGAGAGGCCAGCTGGGTGGCGACCCGTGCTCGTCCATGGGGTGAGGAGGAAGCTCTTTTCCAGGTTACACGTCACTTGTAGTTTCCACGGTCCTGCTGTAGCCTTGTTTTCGTTTTCGCTTTTGTTTTTGGGGGACCCTGGATTACTTACCATGTGTTACCTGGTTTTGTTTCTTTAAAACGATGAGGAAACTTAGGAAGAAATGTCTTGGCCGTGAGCCTGGCTGGGCTCCGTGGGCAGGGCGCCTGTGGGGGGGGGGGGGGGGGGAGGGGGAGGGCGGGGGCTCCCGCTAGGCTGGGGGGAGCTGCAGAGTCAAGTCCAGGCAGACCCGACCGCGCCCATCAGCCCGCCCCGAGCGGCCACCAGGGGGCAGTAGACACCCCGCCCCAGCTCGGCCTGCATCCAGGACACCAGCAGCCGCCCTGGCAGCCCAGGGGACCCTGGGTGAGAAGTTTGACATTTCGTCAGTAACACGTTATCTTTTGTACTTTCACTTTTAATAATTTGTGTGTTTCAAGTGAACTGTTTCCAATAAAGACTAACTTTTCCTGCATGACCTGTAAGAGCCAGCTTAACAACTTGCCTGTCGCTCACGTCCTTTCTTGTCCTGTGCTCAGCTGGGCAGTTTTGGGGTGCACGCGCCTGCTCCCCGAAGCCCCTCGGGGCCACGCGTGTGGAGGCAGCAGGAATGGAGGAATGCCGGTGACATGCATACACCCAGTCTGCTCCAAGCCCCAATGTCAGTGGTGTGTGGCATCAAAAGTTTGAGAGACCCCATCTCAGTCAGTGGCTGAGCGCGGTGGTGCATGCCTGTCATCCCAGCAGTGGGCCCCTGTGTGATCACAGATACGCACACCACACATTCAGCTTCCTCCGTGGAGGTGGATTCTTATGGGTTTTTCTGCCCCAGCTAGTCTGGAACTTTGATCTTGGGATCTCGGCCTTCCATGGGATGGCATGTATGAGCCCCCTGCATGCAGCAATGGGTAGAGACAGGATCTTGAACATTTCTGTCTGGGCTGGCCTGGAACCATGATCCTCCTATTCTTGGCCTCCCCAGTAGCTAGGATTACAGCTGAGAGCCAGCAGCACCCAGCCTGGGCTCATCTACCTCCCTCTAGATCTAACTTTAGGTCACTGTAAACTGCACAGCAAATGTTAAAAGCAGGGGGGTGCTGTGCGTGTTTTTCCCAGCTTCCCCTCTGATGGGTTTAGCTGGCAGTCACCCCATCCTGTCCACCGGTCTGTCCACCAGTCTGTCTGCCTGATCCCCGCCCTCTGCCCATCCCGTCCTACCCACCGGTCACCCCTGCAACTAACCAGCTAACCACGGCAGCGCCGGCTCCGATCGGTGCCAAGCCAGTGCGGCCCTGCTGGCAGCCTTTTAATTGGCAACCCTGCCTTGACATGCAGAAAGGGAGATTAAAGATTAAATGGGGGACCCAGATTTCAAGGAGCCTGTGCGTTATCACCCCGCAGATCCTTAGATCTCTCTGGGCCCCGCTCCGCCAGCGGGGGCCCACGGAAGGGCGGTGTTCGGGCTCTCACGCAGAACAACCCCCCCCCCTCCCCAAGCGTGTGAGATTCCAGGCCGCCCGGCCCCTGATAAGCCCTGCAGAAAATAGCTCTGTTTCTTCCGTGTGCCAGCGCCAGCGGCAGCTCGCTTTCTCTCTGTCAAAGCTTTGAGCTCCTTGCCCCAAAAATGACCTTTGGGAGACTCCTCTCCTTCTGCCTTCTCTGACAGTTTCCCGAGGCTCGCTCCGGCCTCGTCCCTGGAATCCTGCGCTCCAGCTCATCAGCCTGACCACGCCGCCAACACCTCCCTCCCCGCCTTGCTCTTTTTTTTGGTTGGTGCCGGGACTTGAACTCAGGGCCTAGGCGCTGTCCCTGAGCCTTTTTCCTCAAGGCTGGCGCTCTACCACTTGAGCCACAGCACCACTTCCAGCTTTTCTGGTGGTTCATTGGACCTAAGAGTCTCACAGACTTTCCTGCCCAAGCAGGCTTTGAACCACAATCCTCAGATCTCAGCAGCCTGAGCAGTGTCATGGAGGAGGCGCATGGCAGAACAAAACAAGAGCAAAGGCTCCCAGCCGCCTGAGGCCGCTCTGCCTGCTTGCTTCCTCCCAACAGCTCCACACGGGGGGACAGGCCTTCACCACTGGGCTTTTGGGGGGACAGTCCACATCCCCTAGGTCTTCTCACTCCTTGGGTCATAGTAGAACATGCCTGTCATCCCAGCTACTGGGAAGAGAGAGGCAAGAGAAATCACAAGTTGGAGACAGCATGGAGCCGGGTGTGGTAGCTGATGCCTGCAGTCCCAGCTGCTTGGGCGGCAAAGGCCCCTCTGAGCAATGGGAGCTGGGAGACCCCGTCTCAAAGCAGCAAACGCAAAGGACTGGGCAGAGTTCACGTGTCCAGCATGAGCCTGGCACACGCAGGGCTCTGGCTTTAGTCCCCAGCACCACGAGAAAGAAAAGAAAAACCCTGTGGAGTTTCTTTCCCAAGAATGCTCAAAAGCCGGCGCGGCGTCCCTGGAGAACGCTACGGAATTTAAGTGAAACCTACCCCCCATTTTTTGCCGTCTAGAAAGCCAAAGTAACAGGGATGAAAGACAGGGGATCTGAGCCCGCCCAAAGCCGGGTGGCCAGACTTGGTGAAGACCGGCTTGAGGCCTCAGAGGTCACTGGGAACACGAGCAAGGAGAAGCTGGCGCGGTGGCGTGCGCATCTCTATAGTCCCAGCCCTCTTGGGAGCCTGACACCAGCCTGGATAACACAGCCAAAGACCCTGTCTGGGGAAAAGAATCCTCTGAAAGAAAACTGAGAAATTGTCCTTGCAAAAGCCCTGGGCTCCATGACTCACTCACATCAGCTCACTCCGGAGGCTGAGCTCCAGAGGGTCGAGGTTCAAGGCCAGCCTGGGCAAAAAAGTAAACGAGACCACCCCCACCCCCCACCCCCATCTCAATCAATAAGCTTTGGCTGGAGGTGTGGTAAAGCACCTGCCTAGCAAGTAACAAGGCCCCGAGTTCAAACCCCCGTAACCGCCCCTCAAAGATCAAAACCCCAAACTTCTTGTCTTTCCATCAGTAACGCTGGAGACTGCCCAGCGCTGGTGGCTCACGCCTGTAACCCTAGCTACTCAGGAGGCTGAGATCTGAGGATCGAGGTTGAAAGCCAGCCCGGGCAGGAAAGTCCATGAGACTCTTATCTCCAATAAACCACTCAGAAAACTGGAAGTGGTGCTGTGGCTCAAATGGTAGAGCGCCCGCCTTGAGCTGAAAAGCTCAGGGACAGCGCCCAGGCCCAGAGTTCAAGGCCCACGACTGACAAAAAAGAAAAAGCCAAAAGTGGAGCTGAGTGTGACTCAAGGGGTAGAGCGCCACCAGCCTGGAGCAGAAAAACCTAAGGGGACAGTATCCAGGATTTTGGAGTTGGAGCCTCAGTACTGGGCACAAAAACAAGACCCCAAAGCAACAACCCCCCCCCCAATAAATAACTAGCCTTCTACATGGAGCATGCGCAAGGTCTCCCGGGGGAGCAGATGGAATTTCTCCCCCTTGGCGGCCTTGCTGGGGACTCTGTGTTTTCTCCCCTCCGTGGCCAGTCGGGGTGGCGGCCACGGACTCAAAGGCCAGTCTGTTCTCTGGAGCCGACGCTCCCGCAGCAGCCCCGGCCCAGACCCCGGCAGCTGTGCTCAGATAACGGGGGGCCCTGAGAAATCTGAGCCCCAGGCCCCATCGGCCCCATGGCCTGGCCGGGCTGCAACCTGAGCTCGGGCCGGCCCGATAGGAGATCTGCACTGATTGAGGGGGCAGGCCCGGGTTTCCTGGCTCACCCTGGCGGCAGCCTGCACCTCTGAACCCACACAAAGGAGGGTTTCAGAAAGTCTATCCGGGGCTTGGATGCTGGGGCCGGTTTGTGGCTCTGCGCGCGTGTACTGGGCCTCAGGACCATTGTTCTGTCTCACAGAGCCATAAGGTAGGTTCATAGAGCCGAGGGAGGGCCGGGGCCTGGGTCATCTCCAGCGTTGGAGGCAAGAGAAGAAACGTCCGTTACCCCCACACCACCCCACCCCCCGGCTCTATGTGGGCCACTGAGATATGTCCTCAGCCTGTTCCATTTCTGTTTGATCAAGGGAAGGCACCTTTAAATGAGCAACTAGAGAGAAAGAGAGAGCGAGCCTCACAAGAATGGAGAGTAAGCCCAAGGTCCCATGACTGCAATGTCTTGTCGAATGCTAGAAGCATTCAGCGATCCACCCGTGGTAGCACACTCCTGTAATCCCAACTTCTCAGGCGGCAAAAATGGGAGGACTGCAGTCCCCAGGCTCTTCTGGCAAACACACGAGACCCTGTCTGAACAACACTAAAAGCAAAAAGGGCCTTGGGGGAGTGTCGTGTGACTCAGAAGGGATCAGCCGCCCGTCACAAGTACAAAGCCCCGCGCCACGCCCCACACCACAAGCAAGGACTCTTGAGTTTCCCTCTTCTCTGTAGGAACGCGCTCCGTAGAAAGATCTGGAGGCAGTGGACGGAGGGAAGGAGGGGGAGGGAAGGAGGGACAGGCACGAAGATCTCTGGAGTGAAGAGCGGGCAACAGGTGGGGGGGGAAGGGGGGGAGGGGGGCTGGGGGAGGTGGGGGGAGCACGAGGAGGAGAATCATGTGGCTGAGCCATGCCAACTTCAGCTCAGAGTTTCCAGAGGGACTCATTTCTCCAGGGGAAATAACAGGACAACAGCACACGCCGGCAGGGGGCTGAAGATTGAAGACGAACCAGATCCCTGCCTAGCAAGTGCAAGGCCCTGAGTTCAAATCCCAGTACTGCCAAACAACAACAAAAAGGCACCTGATCCAAGGCCTTGAAAGTGGAGATTGGCTGCTGGGGCTGCCCTGCCCGAGGCCCCGCGGTGGCTCTCCGGGCTCCCACAGCGGAGCCCGTGACACCTACGTCTTGTGTAGCAAGGGTTTGCACGTGCACACGCACACATACACAGCATGCACACGACCATCCGTGTGCACGCAGATGCACAGCATGCTCACACGCACATACAACCCCAATACATGCACGCACAAGCACACCTGCCTGCAAGCACACAGCCACATCTGCAGATGCAACCATGCATGTGTGTGGCACACGTGTGTGTGCATGCCTAACATGCACACCTATGTGTGCACGCAGACGAGGAGGAGAGGCTGGAGGGGGGAGGCCTCAGCACCAGCAGGCTAAAGATCTGGTCCCTGGCTCTTTAACCTTTAGGTCACCTTGAGGAAACCAAGGCTGGCAGAGCTACTTCCAGCTGGGTCATCTCCGGTCCTTCTTGTGACAGACTGCCGCCGGTGACTGGTGGCACGGCTCCACGCCCACAGCGGGAGCCACAAACCACCCACCCACCGCTCCCCGCCTGGCCCAGCCAAGCCTGCAGGCGAGGGACAGGCCTGGGACGCGCCCCGCAGCCCTAGGACAGCCCGGACACAGTGACCCGGGCTCCGGGCAGGCCCTGGGCCTCTGGATTTGCTAGCTGAGGTTCTGCCAGGTGTTTGCTCCGGGGAGACCCACCCCAGCCACCATGGCACCCACGTCCCACGCCATCCCCATGACTCCGTGCGCAAGAGGGAGAGCGCACTTCCCAAGAGGAAGAGCTGCTCACTGCTGGGAGGAAGGAGAGCTCCGCTTTGCCCTCCCCTGCCCTCCCCTGCCCTCCCTCCCCTTCCCTTCCCCTCCTTCTCCCTCCCTTTCCTTCCCCTCCACTTCTTTTCCCTTCCTTAGGTAAGCACTCTACCACTTGAATCTCCCCTCCCTCTCTCCCTCCCTCCCTCGCCTTCTCCCACAGGCTATCCTGGAACTTCCCATCTAATTCCCCTGTCAGAGCCTCCTGAGTGCTGGGACCATAGGCACGCACCACCATGCCCAGCTTCTAACAGAGAGTTCTAGAACCAGAAACAGGCCAACTGTGATCAACTGGGAAAGGAAATGTGTGAGGTGAGGCTCCGTGGTAAAGTGTTGCTGAGCACGTGTGGCATTAAAGTATGAAACTGCTGTTTAATAAAATGCCTGCAGTGGTGCAGGTCGGTAATTCCTGTACTGGGGAGGCTGAGGAAGGAGGATTTTGAGACCAAGGCCAGCCTGACTACATAGAAAAAGGAGGGAGGAGGGAAGGAAGAAGGGAGGGAGGGCAGGAGGGAGGGAGGGAGGGAGGGAGGGAGGGAGGAGAAAGTATCTTTAAAAAAGAAAACGTGGCGGCAGGTGTGGTGGCACACAGCTGTCACGTGAGCTCCTTGGGAGGCAGCGACAGAAGGATCCCGATTTGAGGCTGCCCGGGCAAAAGCTCAAGACCCTATCTGAAAAACAAAAAGGCAAGATGGACTGGAGTGTGGCTCAAGTTGGAGAATACGTGCAAGCCAAGACCCCAAGTTCAAACCCCTCAAAAGGAATTAAAGGAACACATTTTGGAGGGCAGTGAGCGGAACCCACTCTAACTCAATGGGCTTCGCACGGTCAGCCGGAAGATGAAACATGTTTGGGAATTTCCGGAAGCCACTAAATAACTGGAGCAGGCGGGTGGATGGGAAAGAGAATTCTAGGAAGATTTTATCTGATTGGTGGAGGAGATGATGGTTGGGGTTAAGGTGGGAGCTGGGGGCGGGGATTTAAGAAAAAATTACAGTAGCCCAATGGACATATTTGGACCTTGAGCTTCTAATTAAGGCGGAAGCAGGAAGACGGAAATCAGGACATTCGATCCTGCTGCCCTCAGCTGGGGAGGCTTGCATGATAGGCACATGGTTTTTGTTTTTTGTTTTTGCTGGTCATGGGTCTTGAACTCAGAGCCTGGGCGCTGTCTCTGAGCTTCTTTTGCTCAAGGCTAGCGCTCTACCACTTGAGCCACAGCACCACTTCTGGTTTTCTCTGTGTATGTGGTGCTGCGGAATCGAACCCAGGGCCTCATGCATGCAAGGCGAGCGCTCTACCACTGAGCCACCTTCCCAGCTCTGCACCTGATTTAAAAAAAAAAAAAAAAAATTCTGGAACACTTGTGACTTTTCCCCTTCTCCAGGAACTAGAGTGGAAAAATCAGTCCTTTCCCAGATGAGTCACCTCAAGTAGAGAAATGGTTCCACTCGCTGACCCTCAGGACTTTAATTATCTCATTTAAATCAGCTAATACCCCTCTGCTGGCCTGCAGGCCGGGCCTGGAATGTGGACTGGCTCCTGGACCCTTTGAACTCTTGAGTGATTTTCCTTATCATTGGCCTTTGTATTTTTTCTTCGCTGTCTTCTTTGTGGTCTTGGGGGTTGAACTCGGGGCTGGTAAAGCATGTGTAGCTGGGACTACACACACACCTGTTTGTTGAGAGGAGGTTGACCTCTAGAGCCTCTGGTTCTAAGCCTCCTCATTGGCTGGGATTATAGATGTGAGCTACCATGCTGGGCCCTTTTAAATTTTTGCTTTGTTTGTTTTTTAATTCTTATTGTTATTTTTAACTTAAAAAACAACCCACAAGACTCTACCGCATCTAATTCTCTCCCAACCGCCGGGCCATCCCAGAATGGGGGAAAATTACTTGTTGGGTCTCTCTGCTGGGTTTTCCCTGGTGCCTCTGAGGGAGACAGTTCAGGGAAGTAAGGATCTTCAAATGTGATTGGCAGACCCAGCGATGGCTGAACAAATAATACCTCACTTCCCCTAGCAGGAGCATCATAGGCAAAAAGAATGAATGAATATGAGAGAGAGAGAGGAAAAAGAAAAGAAACAAAAGGCCTGCCGGGAAGCCAGGTGCCGGTGGCCACCTGCGCTAGCTGCTAGCAGCTTCTGGGGAGTCTGAGATCTGAGGGTGGAGGGTTAAAGGTAGCCTGGGAAGAAAGTGTGTGGGGGAGGGAGGGACTCTGTCCCCAGTCACTCAGCCAAGCTGGAAGAGGAGCTGAGGCTCTAGTGCAGAATCCTGAGGGACAGGCCCTGAGTTCACGCCCCAGGGCCGGCACACACACGTGTGTGCACACACACACACACACTCACAAATAAAAAGCCTGCCCCGCAAGCCAGCCTGTCACCCAACACGAACTGGCCTGTTCACCCAGGAGCCCCAAGAGGTGACTCAGTTTCCCTTGGCAGAATCTCACTCCTATGATCTGTGTCCCACCTCCTGTGGGCGGAGGCCTGCGGGGGTGGGGGGGGAGGAGGGTGGGAACCCCTCCTTCGGTCCCACCTCCTGCCACCCCGCAGGAGCCACAGCCTCTGCCCCTCACTCCAGGGAACAAACCTACCTGCGCCCCCTCCCCGGCCCCTCCTTCACAGGGGCGGGGCCAGCCCGAGTCCAGGGTGCGGAACGGGCGTGGCTTACAGGGGGCGTGGCCCGGGAAGGGGCGGGGCCATCCAGGCTAGCGTTGACTGGGCGTGGCTTGTGTGGGGCGTGGCCCAGGCCGTGGTGAGTAGCGTCTTCCCCGCTCCTCCTCCTCGGGGCGGAGCCATCCATCCCAGAGTGTGGGGTGGGCGTGGTTGGTGCGAGGGTGTGGCTTGTGGGCGTGTCCTGGGCGTGGCCCGGGTACCCTCTTCCCTGCTCCTCCTCCTCAGAGCAGAGCTATCTAGTCCAGACTGCGGGCTGGGCGTGGCCTGTATGGGGGCGTGGCCTGGCAGGGGCTGGCAGCCTCTTCCCGGCTCCTCCTCTTCTGGGCGGAGCCGTCCAGTCCAGAATGCGGATTGGACGTGGCATGGACGGAGGCGTGGCCTGGGCGTGGCGCGGGGCGTGGCCCGGGGCAGGGGCACACGGCCTCTTCCCCGCTCCTCCTCGGGGCGGAGCCCACCTGCGGCGGGAGGCGCGGACGATGGGGGCGCGGCCTGGGCTTGGGCGGGACAGGTGGGGTGTGAGGTGCTGCGCGGAGCTGCGGGAGGCCAGAGCGGAGGCTGCCGATCATCGGGGCGCCGGGACCAGCGAGCGAGCCCGCCCGCCCCCCTGCCAGCCCAGGGCCGGCGTGGTGGTCCCCGGGCGGCCGACACGCCCGGAGCATGCCCCGGAGCCCGGCTGGAGCGCGCCCGGGGGACCCGGCCTGAAGTTCGGGGCGCGGCGCCATGGGGAGCCCCCGGGCCGCGCTGCCGCGGCTGCTGGCGCGCCCGGCCCGGCTGCTGCGAAGGCGCTTCCGGCTGCTGCTGGGGCTGGCCGCCGTGTCGCTGGGGCTCTGGACGCTCTACCTGGAGCTGGTGGCGTCGGCCCAGGACGGCGGGAACCCGCTGAACCGCAGTGAGTGGGGCCGGGGGGCGCCCGGGGTGTGGGATTGCCGTGGGGGGGGGGGTGCACCTCGCCGTCCTGGGGGGTCCCCCAGCCTGTCCCCCCGACCGCACCCACCCATCGCCGTCCCGGACACCGTGCGGTGCGTCTGTCCGTCCGTGCCTCAGTGGTCGCTCCTGTTCCCTGCAGTCGGTGTGGCCACCGGCAGCGACCTTTCCATAAAGGCCACTTGAATGGTGGGGAGACCCCCCCCAGCCCCGTGCAGCCCCAGGGGGCACCGAGGACCCTCGGAGGGGAGAAGGCGCTGGGCGCTCTACCCAGAGCGGGTGTGGTGTTTTTCCTCCTCCCGTGGCCAAGGAAAAAAGAGGGAATTGCTGGGGACAGTGAATGAGCCGGCGAGGCTGGACGTGTGCGTGTGCACGCGTGTGCACGGGTGTGCGGGCACGAGGCTTGAACTCAGGATCCTGGAGAGCTCTCCCTTGAACTCCACGCTGCGCTCTCCTTCTGGCTTTCTCTCTGGTTGATTGGAAAAGAGTTGGATTTGTCTGCTGGGGGCTGGTCTCAGACTGCGATCCTCAGATCTCAGCCTCCCAAGCAGCCAGGAGTTGCAGGTGTGAGCCGCCCCCCCCCCACGGGCTGCAAGGGAGGGTGCTCCGCCACCACGGCCAGGTGGAAGGAGGGGAGCCGCAGCTCCTCTTGTCTTAAACGGCCTCAGCGCCCCCCACTCCATGTGGACACTGATTGTCACTTGAGTGTTTCCAGGCGCAGGGCGGCTACCGGGAGGAAGGCAGCCTTCTACCAGCTCACCATCGGCCCAGCTGCCTCCTCTTGACAATCTTGCTCTAGCACTTTCTCCGCCGATCAGCCTCAGGTGGCTGGACTCCACAGGTTGGGCCCAGCATGGAGTCCCTGGAGAGGCCTCTCCCTCGCTTTTGCCCCTCATCCTTGGGACCCACCCTCCTCCCAGGGCATCTTGGCTTTCTCATTCTGAGCCATCGGTTCTAGAATCTGCCAAGTTCCCTTCCTGGATGAAGCTGACTTGGTTTTCTTATTCTTTGTTTCTTTTTCCGAAGGCTCCTTCTCAAAAAAAAAAAAAAAAAAAAGTTCCCAGTGTCTGATTCCAGAACTGGCTTTCGGCGTCGCTTCGATTTTATTCACTGTTTTTTAAAAACGTGTTATTATTTGAGACAGGGCTTGGAACTCTCCATTCTCTTAGATTATCTCCCCCCCCCCCCAAACACACACACACACACACACACACACTCACACACAAACACTCGCTGGGATTACAGGCATGCACCACCATGCTTGGATTTCACGCCGTAGGTTTTTTAACAGGTGGCCAAGCCTGGGCATGGAGGGCCCGCTGGTTTCCTTCCCTCTGTCTCCTGGAACCCATGGTCCATCTGTGACAGAACGGGTCCCCTCCTTTGACTGTGGTGGTGGCTCCCCGCGTCCCATCTGCTTTACGTGTCACCAAGCCAGGTGTTTGGCATCAGGGTCCCCTCTGGTCCTACAGATGGAACCGGCCACTAGGCGCTGTTCCTCTGCAGGGTGGGGGGGGGGGTCATAGGAGGAGGAACGAGGAACACAAGGTAGAAAAGCGCTGTAGCTTTCCTCCACACTCTGCATACTGGCAGCAACCGGAGTTGTAAAACTGCCCTCCGGGGACTGTAGTGGGGCCCTGACCACAGCTGCCGTGGCCCCCTCCTGCCCTGCCCCCTCTCACCCCCACCCCCGGCCTCCTTTTTCTAGTAATCGTTGCCAGTTTTCGCCACCGCCAGCCCCGCTGCCCAGAGCCTGTGATTTGCCTGTCCCTGGGAGAAGTCCTCGAAAGATGGCAGTCACCGAGCGGCAGGCTGGCGGAGTAATGACAGGGAGGGAAGGCCACATCTCCCACCGTGAGCTCTGGAAATAACCCCCCGAAGCTGGAGACGTGGAGGTGGACAATTTGGACCACATGTGCAGAAAAAGATGTAACCGCAGTTGGGAGGAAAACAACCGAAGTCATTCACAAGTAGAGGAAGAGGGATGAGACTGGGCGCTCGCCCGTGGCACAGACGCTTATTTAAGAGCAAGCACAGGGCTGGGAAGGTGGCTCAGTGGTAGAGCGCTTGCCTTGCATGCCTGAGGCCCTGGGTTCAATTCCTCAGCACCACATAAGCAAAAAAGAAAAAAGCCGGAAGTGGTGCTGTGGCTCAAGTGGTAGAGCGCTAGCCTTGAGCTGAAGAGCTGAGGGACAGCGCCTAGGCCCAGAGTTCAGGCCCTACAACCAGACCCCCCCCCAAAAAAAAGAGCAAACACACCCTGAGCAGAGTAGATAAGAAGTTTCTGAAATCTCAGCCCTCCTTCCTGGAGGGTATCAGGTGCCTATAGAAAATAAAAAACAAAACAATCATTAAGTTTCCCAAATGTAGCAACTAGGTGTGGCCAGGCCACTGCTCTGACTCCGTTCACAAAAGTGAGACCACCTGAGAACAGCTTGGCGGCAGGATGAAGATTTTGCAACGTTACAGAAAGGAGGCCATCCTGACAGAAAGAACAACATATCCAAAGACACAGCTGGACAAGTGGCTCATACCTGTAATCCCAGCTACCTGGAAGGCAGAGAGAAGAATTGTGGTTTGAGGCCAGTATGGGCAGAAAGTTCTTGAGGTTTTTTTTTAATCTCCATAGAGAACTGGCTGTGCTGGTGAGTGTCTGTTACCCTAGCTATTTTAGGAAGCCTAAAACAGGTAGCTGGAGATCTAGGTGTGCACCTGGGCAGATAACAAGACCCTAGCTTCCAAATAACTAGTTAGAAAACATAACTGGAGGTGTGGCTCAGTGGTAGAAGCCCCTGCCCAGCAAACTCAATGCCCTGAGTTTGAATTCCAGTACTGCTCCGCCCGCCCCCATTTCTACAAAAAAAAAAAAACGTAGAGAGAATTCACATTCAGAATACTGAGCAGCCAGGGGGGATCTTGCATAAGACTTTCCTGTCACCTGTGGCTCGCGCCAGCTATTCAGGAGGGCTGAGATATGAGAATTGAGGTTCAAAGCTGGTCCGGGCAGGAAAGTCTGTATGACTTGTGTTGCCAGTGAACTACACACACACACATACAAAAAAGCCAGAGGTAGAGAGAGCTGTGGCTCAAGTGGTAGAGCATAAAAGCTCAGGGACAGCATCCAGGCGGGAGTCAAACCCCAGCCCGCACACATACAAAGGGGAAGGCTCTGAAGAGCAGGCTCCGTGGCATCGGGGCTCTGGGACAGGGGCAGGGGCCAGCTGGTGGTGGGCTCTAGGGCCTGGGGCTGCCACTGCACATAACCACCCCCCTGCCGTGTGTCCAGCGACGCCCTGTGTTTTTGCCATCTCCCGCATGGCCTTGAGTGGCTGAAAAGCACCCCCGGGAAATGGAGCCTCCCGGAAGGAAAAAGATTCTCCATCCGCATCCGCGCAGGTGTGAACAAGCTCTGGCTGTCTCTGCAGATTGGATTATAGCTAGGGATCTGAGGAGCCTCCTCCGCTTCTTTCCTTCCTAAGTCACCTACTGCCAGGACCGGCCAGAGTCAAGACATGACGTTTGGGCCCAGAGCCAGAGTTGAGTGGCTTCAGGCCGGGAGCCAATTGGCCAGAGCTGTCTCCCTGGTCCACCTCCGGGGACAGCCTGGGGGGGCCTTCCAGTCCCCCACCCGACCCCAGCCTGGCACTCTGCTTCGGAGGGCATTCAACCCTCCAGTGCTGGTAATGTGAGCCGCGGGCAGGGGGAGGGAGGGAGGGAGCGCCTGGCTCTGTGTGCCCCGCCCCCCCCCCCCCCCCCCCGTGGAGTAGACCTGGCCGGTGTGGGGGTCCCTGTGGGAAGAGCCATGACACACTGCCTGGCAGGCCAGCTTTTCCCTTCCACGCTCCGTCGGCTCGCTTTCCCGTATTGAACTTACGGTAGTGTTATTTCACCCATCTGTTGGGCTGCGCGCATCACCGAGTTAGTACCCGTCCTGGGCAGGCATGGCAGAAGCTTTGTTCCGGTCATGGATAGTCGGGTCCGAATGTGCAAGTTCCCTGCCTTTTCCCCTAGCCAATACCCTCCTGAGCAGCCCAGGAATTCTTCCCTGGGCCAGCATACTTCCTACCCAAACAAGCCAGGCACCGGTGGCTCACACCTGTCATCCCAGCTACTCAAGAGGCCGAGGCCTGAGGATCTCAATTTGAAACCAGCCTGGGTAGGAAAAGCCATGCGATTTTAATCAGCAAAAAGCCGGAAGTAGTAGAGCTGTGGCTCAAGTGGTAGAGCGCCAGCTTTGAGTGGAAAAGCTCAGGGACAGCGCCCACTCCCTAAGTTCAAGCCCCAGGACCAGCACACACACACAAAAATAGATGATAGGTGGTTAGATAAGATAGATCAATGATAGATGATAGATGGGTGGATGGATAGATAGATAGATGGATGGATGGATAGACAGACAGACAGATAGATACAAAAGCAAATGGAAGGATGCCATCAGCCCTTCTTTATAAGAGTATCTGGCTGGGTCCCAGTGGCTCCCGCCTGTCATCCTAGCTACTCAGGAGGCTGAGATCTGAGGATCAAGGTTCAAAGCCAGCCCAGGCAGGAAAGTCCATGAGATTCTGATCTCCAATGAACCACCAGAAAACCAGCTGTTAAGCTGTGGCTCAAGTGGTAGAGCGCTAGCCTTGAGCTGAAGAGCTCAGGGACAGCGCCCAGGCCCTGAGTTCAAGCCCCAGGACCAACCAAAAAAAAAAAAAAGAAAAGTGTCTGGCAGCAGGAATGCGTGCTTGACGAGAGACTACCGTATTTGGTGTCTGTCCCTTCCTGGTCTCTTCTGTTCCTCTTCTGGGGGACCTTCCTTAGCCGCATGCGTGTCTTTGCGCCCCTCCCCGCCCCGCGTGGCCTCCCCCGCAGTGCCCGCCCGCAGGCCTGCTCCTCATACAGGCCCTTCTCTGTTCTGGTTCGCAGAGCCGGCTGGGGGCACTGCCGTAATTTTCCAGGCCTTGCTCTGGCTGGGCCGAGCGGAGCTGGGACGGGTGCGTTTGCTTTGTTTGGAAGGGGGCCTGGAGGTTCTTGGAGCTGACCCGCTGCTCCCCGCGCTCTCCCCACGTCCACCGCTCTCAGAGAAATTCCCCTCTGAAAAAACTTTCCACTGGTACCATTCCCTCTGCGGATGGGTGGCGAGCGCTAAACGAGGCCATACATCCAAGCCTCGGCCGCCACTCGACCTCGTAATCCACATAGCTAGTGGATTTATAGGTTAGCCGACAGAAAATGCCAGCGCCAGAGCGGGGCTCTGTTGCGTCTAGAGGGAAGCGGGCCCATGAGTAGGCTCTTTATTCCAAACCTCTGCATGTACTCTCTTTTGTGCCAGGCTTGAACTCTGAGCCTGGTGTTGGCCCTGAGCATCTCTTGCTCAAGGTCAGCCCTCTACCACTCGAGCCACAGCTCCCCTTCCAGTTTTGTTTTTTGGTTTTTTTCTGAGTAGTTTATTGGCGATAAAGACTCTCAGTGACTTTCTCCTACCTGGGCTGGCTTTGAACCACAGTCCTCAGATCTCAGCCTCCTGGGTAGCTGGGGATGACAGGTGTGAGCCGCCTGTGCCCGGCTGTTTTGTATTTTGTAGTCTCTTTGGTGGCAGGGGTGACGCATTCTAAAGCGCAAAGGAAAAGGTTTCCAGAGCCTTCACTGTTTGGTGGGGAACTATGTGTGTGGAGTGACTGTGTGGTGGGGTTCCTGGAAAAAATGGGGCCCGGCTGAAGTCTCCACCGTTACTCACCCGGTCGTGGGACCTTGGCTGCTTCATCTAAAGTTGGACAGCCTTCCCTGCAGAGCTTTGCTGATAACCGTAAGCCTTAGAGGCTGAGAAGGGGAGGATCCCGGTTGGAGGCTGGGCCTGGGCAGGCAAGTTCACAAGCACCCCAACCTTTGGTTAGGAGGCTTGAGGATGGAGGTGCCCAGGCCAGCTAGGGTGCTGTGAGACTCCCATTTCCTCGGGAAGAAGTCAGATGTGGCCGCACACCGCCTTCAATCCCGGCGATGATGGGAAGTCTGGAATCGGGGGAGGGGGAAGGGATTTGGGTCTGCTAGGAGGCACAATGCTCTATCCTAAAAATAACCCGAGATGAGCAGCTGGAGTCGCAGCTCGGTGGGATCGTGTCGGCCCAGCAGGCGCCAAGCGGCCCTGAGTTCAAACCCTGGTACCGCCTCACTTAAAAAGAGTCAGAGTGTCAAAAGAGACCCAACACACTTGAGTTAGGGCCAAATACAACTTGGGAGGGTTTCTTTAGGTAGCCTTTACACTTGATCGGGAACTTGGATTCCATCAGGAGCCAAGGATTCTCTCTCCTCTCCTCTCCTCTCCTCCTCTTCCTCTTCCGCTTAGTGGAGGGCCCTGGGAAATGGTGGCGGAAGATCGTGGGGGGAGAGAAATAGCGGAAGACTCCTGCCCCCACGTCTTCATTCCAGTGACTCCGGGGTCTGGGGTTGTACCTGGTTCTTGTTCAAGTCCTAGGAGCGCAGGAGTACTTGGGTTTGAACTCAGGACCTTGGACTTGGCTGGGCAGGAAGGTGCTCTACCACTTGGGACAGGCCTCAAGCCTGTGTTGCTTTTGTTTTCGACTAAGGTCCCATATTTCATGCCCCCCCCAAACCAATCCTGGGTGTTATCTTCCTGTTTGTGCTCCCACAAACAGGAAGGGGAGGATGGGTTGAGTTGAAGGTCTTACTGTGTGCCTGGGCTGGCCTCAGACTTTGAACCTCTGAACCTCTGCCTCCTAAGTAGCTACAGTTATGGGCACGTGAGCCACAATGTTCAGTTTGGTCTTATGTTTTTCTTTTTTTAAAGGTTTTTTTGGGGTGGTATTGTGGTTTGAACCAGGGCTCTACCCCCTTGAGTCATGCCTCCAGCCCTTTTCCTCTAGTTATTTTTAAAATAAAATGTCACTTATTTAGCCCAGGCTGGTCTGAACCACAATCTGCCAGGAATGACGATCCTCCTACTTAGGTCGGGATACCAACTGCGTTATCCTGCTATACCTGGTCTTTTCTGCAGAGGTGTGGCCTCTTGAACTCTGCTGGGGCTGGCCTCAAACCTCCATCCTCGTGCTCGCCACCTTCTGAGTAGCTACGGGCCGGGCCGGCGTGCGCTGTTAGAGCGGACTTTAAAACGAAGTTCTGTTATCCCTCATGTCATCTAAAACCTGCCATGGCCCTCCACAGAGGGGCTGTGAACGTGTGAGCATCTGCTCCCCAAGAATCCCCCGTGGGATTCTTTTCCCTTTATGGAGGGCTGGTCTCTGTCTGTAAAAGGAAGTTTGTCGTGTTTCATGCGGAACTTTTAAATAGGTGTCTGTATTTTCTTGAAGAAGAAGGAGGAGGAGGAGGAAGGAGGGAGGAAGAGGAGGAGGAAGAAGAAGAGGAAGAAGAAGAGGAAGAAGTCCTCCTCCTCCTCCTCCTCCTTGGCTTGAGTTTCTAAGGCTCTCCTCCAGCTCCAGCAGTGTGTGTGTGTGTGTGTGTGTGTGTGTGCACGCGTGCGTGCCTGCTCATGTGCGTGTGTCTCAACAAAGGTGAGTGTTCTAGGTGAGGCAGGCAGTACCGGCTGGTCACAGCTAAGGGACCCCGTGTTCCTCAGAGCAGAGGCTCCTGGGAGACGGCGGCCATGCGGCTCAGCACTGGTGGGTGGCCTGACGGAGCAGTTAGGATTGGCTGGAGTGACGGCAGCGGGCATGAAGGTGGTGTCTTCCTTCTGCTCACGCTCGCTTTGTCTGTCTCTCCATTCTCCGGTCCATCCGTCAGTGGCGGGAGATGAAGCCGTGGGGACTTGGCGGGTGGCCCGGTGGGGTGGTGCATGCCTGTAATCCTGACACTTGGGGGAGGCAGGAAGATGGGGAATTGCAGGCCAGCCTGGTCTCCGTACAGGGTCAAAACAGACAGACCAGCCCAACACCCAGACGAGAAATCAGCACTTCTCAGGCCGTTCCGCAGCCACCCAGAGGTGGAGGTGGATTTCTAGCTGCAAGGAAGTCAGATGAGAGCGAGGACGGTCAAGAAAAGAGGTCAAGCCCTGCGCATGCTGCTGCTGCTGCTGCTGCTCCTCCTCCTCCTCCTCCTCCTCCTCCTCCTCCTCCTCCTCCCCCTCCTCCTCCTCCTCCTCCTCCTCCTCCTCCTCCTCCTCCCCCTCCTCCTCCTCCTCCTCCTCCCCCCTCCTCCCCCTCCTCCTCCTGCTCCTGCTCCTCCTCCTCCTCCTGCTCCTCCTCTCCTGCTCCCCCTCCTCCTCCTCCTCCTCCTCCTCCCCCTCCTCCTCCTGCTCCTGCTCCTCCTCCTCCTCCTGCTCCTCCTCCTCTTCCTCCTGCTCCTCCCCCTCCCCCTCCTCCTCCTCCTCCATCTCCCCTCCCCCTCCTCCATCTCCTCCTCCCCCTCCTCCTCCTCCCCCTCCTCCTCCTCCTCCCCCTCCTCCTCCCCCTCCCCCTCCTCCTCCCCCTCCTCCTCCTCTTCCACCTCCTCCTTTTCCTCCTCCTCCTCCTTTTCCTCCTCCTCCTCCTTTTCCTCCTCCTCTTCGTCCTTCCTCCTGTTTACTTTTTCCTCCTCTTCTCTCTCTTCTTCCTTTTATTTCTTCCTTCTTTCTCTCCTTTCTTCCTTTCATCCTCCTCCTCCTCCTTCTTCCTGACGCTTGAGCTCAGGGCCTGAACTCAAAGCTAATGCTCTACCGTTTGAGCCACACCTCTACTTTGGGCTTTTTTTTTTTTTTGTCAGTCGTGGGCCTTGAACTCTGGGCCTGGGCGCTGTCCCTCAGCTCAAGGCTGGCGCTCTACCACTTGAGCCACAGCGCCACTTCTGGCGTTTTGGTGATTCACTGGAGATAAGAGTCTCAAGGACTTTCCTGCCTGGGCTGGCTTTGAAGCTCGATCCTCTGATCTCAGCCTCCTGAGTAGCATGAGCCACCAGCGCCCGGCGGTTGGCTTTGTTTGTTTGTTCGTTTGTTTGTAGTCTCAAGGATTTGTCGTTCCTGGCTGGCTTCAAACCACAATCCTCAGATCTCCTCCGGAGTAGCTGGGATGACAGGCGTGAGCCACTGTGCCTGACCAGACCTTCCTCCAGGGCACTGGGTCATGGCCTCCAAGGCAGAGAAGACCCTTGGGGGGAGGGGGTGGGGGGCGCCATGCTGGTGGGGTTTGCTGCAAGTCCATCCTCAGTATGTGTGTGTGGGGGGTTGGTGGTAGCCATTCGGAGCCCCCCCACATCCCCCACCCCCACCCCGGCCCAGGCCCACGCATCAACGTCAGGGCATAGATTCTGCATCTGCTCTTCTCAGGGCTGGGCCGGGCCGCCCGCTGCCCGCCTCATCCGTCACAAACCCCGCTGTGTGCCGCGTTGGGGTGCAAGGCCTTCTGCCCAGGGCCGGCGGTGAGCCCGAGGCCTGGTTTGGGAGCCCTGGCACTGGCCTGACTGGACCCTCCCAGGCCCGGGACCTGGCGATGGGAGGCAGTGGGCGAGAGTCCCGGCTTAGAGGCGCCGAAGATGGGGAGTGGTGCTTCTAGAATTTTCCTCCCAGGCTAGCTGACCAGTGGGCCAGCCACGCTGGTCAGCTTCCCCATGGCGTCATGGGAGTCAGTGACCCTGGCTCACAAGGTGGCGGTGGAGCCGTGGAAACTGAACCCCGGCCCTCCACACCTCTCACTAAGCTTGTTTACCCCGTTTTTCCCCTCCTGCCCCCCCCCCGGCCCCCGGCATGCCTGGAGCCAGGCTGGGGCAGGGCACCCCCCCAAGCCCTCTGCACCCCAAGGTCCCACGCCCAGACCACCTTTGCGGGGTTCGTCGTGGTAGGAGGGCTGAGGCCACCAGTGCCTTCTCCTAACCCCTCGTTGTCCCGGGCAGGGCAGACGGGCCCCGGTCATTAGCTCACCGCAGGCCCGGCTGCCAGGCCAGCCCCCAGCTGCCAGGGCGCAGAGCCCCGGGCTAATTTTAGACCTGGAGACTCACCGCCAGCAGCTGCGGCTGGGCTGGGCTGGGCTGCCTGGGTGTGGACTCTCCCCCCCTCTCCTCCCCCCCACTTCAGCCAAAGCCTGGGTCATGGGGTTCTTCTGCACAAAGATGGGGACCCCGAAGCCACCACTGTCCCCCAAGGCTCTTCTCCTTGCATTAAGATACTCTGGAATCTACGAATACAGCACCCTAAAGAGGAGGCCTCCAGCCCGGCTGGAGCCTGTCATCCTAGCTACACAGGAGGCTGAGATCTGAGGGTCGAGTTTTGAGGCCAGCCCAGGCAGGGAAAGTCTTGGGAGACTCTTATCTCTAGTTCTAGTGAACCTCCAAAAGGCCAGAAGTGGGGCTGTGGCTCCAAGTAGTAGAGCTCTAGCCTTGAGCACAAAAGCTCAGGGACAGTGCCCAGGTCCTGAGTTCAAGACCCAAGACTGACACTTCCCTCTCCCACCAAAGGCTTCCAGAAGGAGGCAGGAAAAGAGCCCAGGGCACAGAGGGTCTTGGGTTGATGGGCTCAATCCAGTCTCCCTTTCAGCGCCACGCCAGTAATGTCAATGACTTCTTCCCACCCTTTTTCCCATTGTCTCTCACGGGAAGGGACAGGGAGAGATGGGGGCTGTGTCACTCATGGGCGGGGGCGGAGCTAAGAGCCTTCATGGTGAACGTGATCAGCTGTTAGTTTCTGCTGACCAAGGGCTCCGGGGTTGGTCCTGGACACCTGGTGGGAGCCGGGTGCCACCACTGGGAAGCTCGCCACCATTTCCCATCAGCCAGGGCTGCTTGCGAATGCAGGGGACAGAGCCCCCGGCTTCTCCTGCCTGGAGCTCTGCATCTGGCACGTGGCACCCGCAAAGCCCCTCAAGGCTACCCATCCTCCCAGCACCCCTGAGGCAGAGACGTGCCACGCAAAGCCAGCCTGCGCGGGAGAGGCTACCAGACTTTTTCTTCTTCTTCTTTTTGCCAGTCCTGGGACTTGAACTCAGGGCCTGCGCACTGACCCTGAGCTTCTTTTGCTCAAGGCTGGTGCTCTACCACTTGAGCCACAGTGCCACTCCCAGCTCTTTCTGGCTCTGTGGTACTGAGGAATCGAACCTGGGGCTTTGTGCACGCGAGGTAAGCCCTCTACCACGGAGCCACCTTCCCAGTCCCTCTATGAGACTCCTAACTCCACTCTACCACCCAAAAGCTGGAAATGGAGCTATGGCACAAGCAGTAGAGCACCAGCCTTGAGTAAAACACACACACACACACACACACACACACACACACACACACACACACACACACACACACACACACACACACACACACACACACACACACACACACACACCTCTATACCTGGATTTCCTCCTTCAATGGGGGGGGTTTGAAAAGCAGTAAGGAGGTGAATGTATTACAGGTATAACCTCCTAGATCAACCCGTTCCTGAGTGAGCACTCCCAGTGAGATCAGAAGCAGTGTCTGGACACATCACCGTGGGCAGGGTGTGGGGTTCGCAATCGCGCTGATGCGTCCGGGCTGAGAGCTCGGGGTGTGTGCACGTGCTGTGCTGTGACTCACCGGAGCGGGGCCTTCCTGTTTTACAATTCCTCTCACCTCCACACCCAGCACAGTCTCCCGCAGTCCCCAGCCCCAAGCCCCTCCCCACCCCTTCCTCCCTCCCGGAGGCCCCTGGGAGTTTTGACTCTTCTTCTCCAGGGCTCAAAGCTTTTTTTCCTGTCCAGGGCTCAGATTTCTGACCTGGAAACCGAGCCTCGGCCTTCCCCCCCCTGCTGCACAGAGCTGTGAATTCTTTACATGCCCCTCACCCGCAGCATGGCCCTGGGCTTTCCTTCCTAGAGCCCCCCCCCAAGGGCCAAAGGCAGGTCACTTAGGCCTGTGAATCCCAAAGATCCACCGGCCTCCAGAATCCCCTCCCCCCACATGTCCAGCTTTTAAAAAGCATAAAGGAACCCATGCTCACTGGTTAGAAAAAAAATCTAGGCTGGGAGCACAGCTCAGGGGCACTCATGGAGTCCTGAGTCCTCTCTCTCTGTCTCTCTGTGTCTGTCTGTCTGTCTGTCTCTCCTCTGATCATACTAGCATTTGATCTCAGGGCCTAAGCATCATCCCTTAGCATTTACACACAAGGCTGGTGCTCTACCAGTTGAACCATGGCTCCATTTCTGGCTTTTGGCTGGTTCATTGGAGATGAGAGTCTTGAGGCCGCTCCTGCTCTGGCTGGCTTCGAACCTTGATCCTCAGATCTCAGTCTACCCCTGCCTCCAGCTCCTGAGGAGCTGGGATGTAAAGGCGGAGAGCCACTGTTAAGCCTGACTTGTTAAATTCTTCAGGTATTAACTTTTTTTTTTTTTTTTTTGGTGGTGGTGGGACTTGAACTCTGGGCCTGGGCGCTGTCCCTCAGCTCAAGGTGGGCGCTCTACCACTTGAGCCACAGCGCCACTTCCAGTTTTCTGGTGATTCATTGGAGATAAGAGTCTCATGGACTTTCCTGCCTGGGGCTGGCTTTGAACCACGATCCTCAGATCTCAGCCTCCTGAGTAGCTGGGATGACAGGCGTGAGCCACCAGCGCCTGGCAGGTATTCCCTTTATAAACCCTCCCACCCTCTCTAGATCTTCCTCCCAACAAAACTCTAGAGCAAGTGTTCACCCCAGGCTTTGGCAGGTCAGGGAGGAGTGAACTCTGCTTTTCAGACACCCTGGGTCCGTCTGTCTTCCCGCAGCATGTTACAGAGCCCAGAGGGGTCAGGGCAGTACCCGGCCCACACCACAGCCCCCTCTTCCTCCGCTCCACCTTGAACTACCCCACCCCGACCAGGCTTCT
Source organism: Dipodomys spectabilis (assembly GCF_019054845.1). Taxonomy (NCBI): domain Eukaryota; kingdom Metazoa; phylum Chordata; class Mammalia; order Rodentia; family Heteromyidae; genus Dipodomys; species Dipodomys spectabilis. The sequence continues at coordinate 34,817 of NW_024871349.1, read as the reverse complement.
TGGGTTGGAGAAGGTTTTGGCTGAACCTCACAGGAAGAGCCGCCCTCTGCCAGGATTGCCCATCCCTGTGATTTCTGACTTTTCTCACGCTTTTCCCCCTTCTTTTGGTTTTTGTTTTGTTTTGTGTTTAGGGCATTCCCAGGATCCGCTCGCCTCGGGGAGATAGGGTCTGAATAGGTCTGTCCTGGATTGGTAGGAGTTGGGGGGCAGGACGGGGGTAGGGGGAGCTGGCACAAAGCCATGCGGAGCCCGCTGGGGACCTCCAATCCTCTTCCCCAATAGCTGGGACCAGACAGGCCTGGGAGATGCCATCGGCAAACCTGGCCATTGGTTTTTGTCTTCTTTCATTTGCATAGATTTGAGCCAGTTAAGCACCCAGCCAATAGGCTTCTCAGAAATCAGACTGTAACCTAGTTTGCCTCTCTGACTTAATTTAACTGCTAAAACTTCAGATGTGGTCCGGGAGTCCCGTCCTACGTTTCAGTGTGGTCAGCTTGTGTTCAAGGACCCTGTCATTCGTGCATTCATTTTGCCTGTCCTGGGGCTTGAACTCAGGGCCTGGGCGGTGTCCCTGGGGTATTATTATTATTATTATTTTGCTTAAGGCTAGTACTCTACCACTGGAGCCACAGCTCCACTTCTACAACCAGCTTTTTGCTGGTTAATTGGAGATAAGGATCTCACGGACTTCCTTTCCCTGGGGTCTGGCTTCGAACCTTGGTCCTCAGATCTCAGCCTCCTGAGTGGCTAGGATGGCAGGCGGGAGCCATCGATGCAGCCCCTTCCATCGTTTTAAATCAGTGAGTTCTGTCGAGGGGTTTGGGTACCATTTTGGCCAAGAGCCTCTGTGGAAAAGGGACAGGGGCCCTCGGTCCCCTGTGAGGCTTTGTTTCCGTAGTAGCTTTGGGTGTGTCCTTGTTCCTTTCTATGAAAGGAAGAAGCTGCGGCCATTGGATCTTTCTGGCAATCCTTGGTCAGGAGTGCATGGAAACTGGGCAGGAGGGTGGTGCATTGAACCTTTTATTTTTTCTGACAGTACTGGAGCTTGAACTCAGAGCCCTGCAGTTCTGCTCCACTTTCTTGCTCACACCTGGTGCTCTACCACTTGAGGTGTGCCTCCAGCCCAGCTTTTTGCTGGTTATTTTGGAGATGGAGTTCCCAGACTTTGCTGCCCAGGCTGGCTTTGAATCACATTTGTGATTCAGATCTCAGCCTCCTGGGTCGGCTAGGATTACAGGCATGTGGCACTCACATGTAGCTCGAAATCACTGTCAAATGCACCCCAGGTTTGGGTCTTTGCACTGGAACCATCCAGAGTTTCTGATCCTTCTTAAGCCTCCAGCTTAACCCTTTCTCAACATCTCAAGCCAAAGACTCTGCACCTTGGTGTGACCTTTGCCCTCTGACTTATGACATACACCGAGTCCTGGAACTGCTGTTCTCCACCCAAAGCTATTAATGGACCCCTTGGAGGATTGGGCCTCTTTCGTTCTTGAGAAGGAGAACAGAGCCAACTTCTCAGTATCCAGCCAGGAAGCCAAGGCCCTGCCCTGCAGCCTGGACAGTTGGGGTGGGGCCTGGGCAGAGGTGCCAGGCCCTGGAGCCCAGCTAGGCAACGTGGAGACACTGCTGGGTTTTTCTCATCCAGCATGCAATGGCTGTCGGGGCCTAGCAGGTACTGGACACACACTGTCCACCCATCCTCATCCCCGCGCATCCCCCCCCCCCCCCCCCCCGCCCTAGCAGATCCGGGCCAGCAACCTGAGTGAGGCCGAGGAGGGGAGGGGGGTGGCAATCAGAGCAGAAAAGGGCTGTGTGTCATCAAGTATTTAATAATTATTATCGGAAGGCACCAGGGGAGGAGGGGTGGGGTAGAGGAAGAGGAAGAAGATGGGGCTGGGGCTTGGATGATACCCAGATATGGCGGGGGGGAGGGGGGGCGGGTGTGAATAAATAAACCCAGCTTGGCTCTCCTGGAATCCTCATTCTTCCACACACTGAATTCACTGACCTAAATCGGGTCTCTGCTCCTCCTCTTCACGAGTCCGATTTTCAGACTTTCCTCCTGCACTGGCTGCAGCTTCACGTCCGGACAGGCTCCGACTGCGGTCTGGAGCACGCCCTAGTATATTCTGTGTGTGTGTGTGTGTGTGTGTGTGTGTGCGCGTGCGCGCGCGCTAGCGCACGTGCCGGTCCTGGGGCTTGAACTCAGGGCCTGGGTTTCATCGCTCAAGGCTGGTGCTCTACCTCTTGAGCCACAGCTCCATTTCCAACTCTTTTATTTTGGGGGGGGGTGATAAATTGAAGACGAGTCTCAAGACTTTCCTGCCCAGGCTAGCTTTGAACCCTGATCCTCATATCCCAGCCTCCCTGGTAGGTAGGATTAGCTGGGGGTGGGTTATTCTGAGCCTGTGGAGACAGAGAGGGTCGGGTCGTGCAGCTGGAATGATGGGTGGCCCTGCCCCGTGGCCCGTGGTGCGGGGCGGGGAGGTGGGGGAGGGGGGCACATGGGGACCAACAACCTCTCTCCTCCATTGCTTTCCTTCTCCATCCCTTGCAACATTGAAACCAGGTGTGTAGACCCCAGGCCCAAAGCCCAGGGGTCCCGCACTAGGTTTGGTCCCCTCCTTACCACGCACGCTCCTCTCCCTCCCCCCCCCACCCCCGTGCCCTCCCCCCGCAGGTCCTGCCCTGGCCCCATGTGCCAACATCCCAGGACTCAGTTAGCCACCTTTAGGAGTGTTGTTGTTAGTGATAAGGCTTGAACTCAGGGCCTGGGCGCTGTCCCTGAGCTCTTCAGCTCAAGATGAGCGCTCTACCGCCTTGAGCCACAGCGCCACTTCCGGTTTTTGGTGGTTCATGGGAGATCAGTCTCATGAACTTTCCTGCCTGGGCTGGCTTTGAACTGTGATCCTCAGATCTCAGCCTCTTGAGGAGCTGGATGACAGGCGTGAGCCACTGGCTCCCGGCTCCAAGAGCATCTTGTGAATTGCCTGTGATGACATCACCAAGCCGGCTGGGTGAGCTTCCCAGGCCCAGTGAGCTTCCCAGGCCCAGTGAGCTCACTCTGAGTTGGTTGAACCTAAAAAGCTCATGGGTCTTCAAGCTTGGAGAAAGAATCTGGATCCGTTCCTTTGCTTTTCAGGTTAGGTGGGTGACGCCCAGGTTGCCTGCATCATAAGGCTTCGGATTTGAAGCAGGTATGTGTGTGTGTGTGTGTGTGTGTGTGTGTGTGCGCGCGCTCGCTCGCGCGTGCATGCATGCAAGGTGGAGCACCCTGAGAAACAGCTCAGGATGCGTCTGGGCGTGGCTGAGATGCACAGGTATTGGATAATTCTGCGTGCGTGGCTCTTGGGGCTCTGGCTTCGAGGTAGCTCACTAGTCTCAAAAATAAAAGTTCCTGAAAAACCAAGACTTTAACCAGGTGCCGGGGCCTCCCACCTGTCCCTCCCAGCACCTCAGGAGGCTGAGATCGGAGGATCAGGGTTCAAAGCCAGCTCGAGCTGGAAAGCCCATGAGACTCTTACCTCCAATGAAGCACCAAAAACAAAAGCCAGAAGTGAAGCCATGATTCAAGTGGTAGAACACCGGCCTTGAGCAGAAAAGCACTCAGACCACAGGGCTGGTGCACACACAGAAATAAGGACTAAGGAATCTACAGAATTTTCCAAGACGCGGAACTGGCCGGCTGGCTTTGTGTAGACATTAGGAGGGGCTGGACTCAGAGGTAGCACCCCCCACCCCCCCGCCACCCTCCGCTGGTCCTGGGGTTGTGATCTGAAAATACTTTGTGGGGAGTGGGGAGGGGCCAGGAGGGGCTGACTGGGAACGGGTGGGCTGTGTGAGCTGTTTACCCAGCCTGCTCCCCAGAGGTGCGCCGTGACTCATGCCATCTAATTGGTTTAATAAGTAAGCCATCTGGGTGCTCAGAAGAAGGGGCTGGGAACCCCCAGGAGGGCAGGTGCGCTGTGCAGATCCTACAGTCAGCCTAGAAAGGAGATCTCTAAAATCTGGGATGATGGAACTGGAGCCTGGGGGGGGGAGTGTGTGTGTGTGTGTGTGTGTGTGTGTGTGTGTGTGTGTGTGTGTGTGTGTGTGTGTGTGTGTGTGTGTGTGTGTGTAAGGGGGGGAGGGAGGGGCTGAGAGGCTCAAAGGCCGTGGGCAGCTCACAGATTCTCCTCATTCACTGCTCTTGTCGATACACTGGGGCCCTGGTGATATCCGTGAGGCCCTGGATTCAAATCCTGGCAGGCAGAGAGATGGAGGGGGAGGCGAGCGATGGATTCAGCGGTTCAGCCACTGTAATTGCTCTGTAATGGGGGGGGGGGCAGCTCCGTGCGGTTAGCTGTCACTATTCTCAGCCTACGCCAGCAGCCACAGGTTCGTGGGGTTTTGTTCTTTTTTTAATTTCCAGGCAGGGTTTCACTAGGTAGCCTTGACTCCTGCCTCAGTTTACCCAGTGTGCTGGTATTCTCTTTCCCCCTCCCTCCCTCCCTCTTTCCCTCACCCCCCCTTCCTGCCTTCCTCCCCTCCTTCCCTCTTTTCCTTCCTTTCTTTCAAGGCAAGTCCTGGCTTGAAGTTCCTGGTAGGAACTCCACCACCCAGTCCCACCTCTGCCTCAGACCGCAGGATCCCGTGCAGCCGGGACCATGCCCTCCATGGCGGCAGCCATGCCCGGCTTGTGCATTGGAGAGGCTTGATTGTGTCCATATCGGTCAGCGGTTGGTAGGGCCACAGTTCAGTTTGTGTCTGCTTTTGTGGCACGGGGGACTGAATCCAGCACCTCAAGCGTTCCACTACTTGAGCGAAGCCCCCGGCCTTCTACGTTTTTCGCGTGGGTTGATGCTTTGGGGTTTCTTAAGGGCATGTTGCTTTGTGTTCGACGGGGAATCTCACTAACGTGTGTCCTGCCTCGCCTCAACCTCCTGAGCGCCGGGATTATAGGCAGGCACCACTAGGCCCGGCGGAACCTGGCTCTCTACGCCGTGGCCAGTACCCGGTGTATCCGGTCCGTGTGCCAATCCTGCAGCTTCCCCTTCCCCCCTGGGCCTTTTCTGGGCTTCCTTCCCACTGCCAGCTACTTCGCGCTGCCGTCAGAAGGTCCGTAACCGTGCCAGGGGTGAGGGACAGCCGGGGCTGTTTTTGTGCAGTGGTGACCTCCAGGGAACCCTCGCTGAGCACCTCTGCCGTCCCAGGGGGGCACAACCAGCTCCCCGGAGACCCCAGAGGGGTAAACAGCGGCTGTTTTCCCCCGAGATTTAAGTATTGCTACGACACAGACAACCCTCAGGCGCCGCTGGACAGCAGAGGGAGAGCACGAGGGAGCAAAATCAAAGCTGCTCTCCCTCCCTCTCCCCTCCTTCTCCCTCTCCACTTTCCCCCTTCTCCCTCCCACCCTCCCTCTCTCTCATTTTCACAAATACTTCCAGTAAGAGAAAGTTCCAGAATCCCTTCATGTATCAGGAAGGTAAACTGAGAGTCGTGGGAGATGAGATGCTGATGGGACCGAGGTACCAGGCTCTTCTCGCTTTTTATCTCGGAGACTTTCTTGTAGCCTGGGCCCCCTTCCACGCCCCCCTCTTTTTTCTTCCACCCCCACCCCACTTTTTGAGCTAAGGCTCAGAGCAGCCCTACCAAATTTCTAAGTACTCATAAGCGGCTCATCTTCGCCGATGCCCTTTGGTTTCCCGGCTACTTGGGAAGATGTGAGCTCTGAGGATCAAGGGTTCAAAGCCAGCCTGAGTAGGAAAGTCTGTGAAATGCTTATCTCCAATGAACCACCCAAAAAGCCAGAAGTGGTTCAAGTGGTAGAACACCAGTGGAAAAGCTCAGGGCCGGACGGCTCCCAGGCCCCGAGTGTGAGTCTTAGTATCAGCACAGATAAAGAGGAAAAAAAAAAAGTAGATTTGACTTGGTGATTGTGCACGGATGGTTTCTTCACTGACTTCCATCGAGAAACGGGGAAAGCGGGGGGGGGGGGGGGGGGGGGCACCCAGGGTCTTTTCTGTTCATGCGTCTTTAGTCATGCCCAGTGGGAGATGGTCAGGTCAACCGATCTGTACAATATAGATCAGGTCACCTGACCGCAGCCTGGCAACTCCGTCTCTCCCAACACTCATCTTTAAAAACCATCATCCGATCTCAGAGAAGGGCAGACAAAGTGACTGTTTTGGCCTGGGTTTCCAGGAAAGATTAACTAAAATCATTTCATTACCAAGGTCAGACCCGAGTATCTTGATAAGGGTTTCAGAAAATAGCTCGCTGTGTGGACAGCAAATCGCCTCTGGGTTTTTTTATTTTAGCTGAAGTCTCGCTTGTCCCTGTAAACATAGCTGGAGCTTGGACCCCATCGACCCAAACAAAACAACACAAAACAACACAAAAACCATCCTGAAGTAGCTCAGGCTGAGGGTTAACTTCTCCTCGTCTTTGTGGGGTGACCGAAGACTAGTAAATGCTCTTTTATCAAGTGACACCCTGGGTTGTCTGAAATACAGCGACGTGTTTGCAATCCAGCGAATAGATCCTCATTTGTGAGGGCAGACAAGGAGGCCTAGACTACAAAGCTATGCTACTACTTTCCTCAGATCCGCTCACCTCTGTTCATCTGATGTAGTTAAAATCCTTCTCCTTTAAAGCTGGGAAGCAGGTGGCTCACACCTGTCATCCTAGCCACTCAGGAGCCCAGACACAAGGTGAGTGATTCAAAGCCAGTGAATGAAAGTCTGTGACAGGCTCTTATCTCCAATGAGCCACCAGAAAACTGGAAGTGGAGCTGTGTGTGGCTCAAGTGGTAGAGCGCCGGCCTTCATTGAACAATGCTCAGGACGTTGAGCTCAGGGCCTGAGTTCAAGCCCCAGGACTGGCACACACACAGACAACAAAAAGTGTTTTAAAAAATGTTTTTCTGGCTCCGTGGGTGGAATCCAGGGCTTCACACAGGTTCGATAAGCACTGCTGTCCTTGGCGTGGTTATTTAAAAAGTAATTGTTTAGAAGATAGTTATTAGCCTAGAGAAATGGTATTTTTCTCCTTTCTGTGTAGAATGTGAAGATAACAGGGCTGGGGGCGTGGCTCCAATGATGGGTGTGGCTAAACCGTGGGGGCGTGGCTCAGGTGGTGTGGGCGTGGTTTGAAAGATGGGGCGTGGTTGGATCTGAGTGGAGACACTCACGGGTGTGACCGAGGGTGGGAATTCTGGCCAACGCGCCCTCACCCCCTACCCCAGCCTCCCTGATCTGCTTCTCTGAGGTACCCTGTGGGCTCACCCAGAATAACCTTTGACCTAAGTTGGGAAAGCAAGAGGAGAGGCCCGTGGGCCGTGATGCCAACTGGAACAGTCTAGAACAAGGGACCAGTTTTTCCCATCTTTGTCTTTGGTTTCTGCCCTGTTGCTGACAGACACTCCACAACAGACACTCAACATCCAGAGTCGGGCGCAGCGCCACACGCCTGCAGTCTCAGCAGGCTGGAGGCTGGGGTGGGAGGATTCCAAGTTCAAGACTGTCTCTGGTGCCGGGCTAGCCTTGGCTCCGTAGCAACGCTCTGTCTCAGGCAGACAAACAAAACAACCTGCGTTCAAGTGGACTACACCGTCTTCAAGGAGGGGGTTCTAGTGTCGCCCAGAGGTGCCGCCCCGTCAAACGGCGCTTCACTGTACGGAGGGAGGAAGCTGGGAGTTTGCACACCTGTGTTCACCTCAGCTTAGTTTCTGAGGCCCAGGAGGTGTGCAAATGGCCGGTTTCTCACCAGCTTCGTGTGCCAGGGACGAGCCCACCCCACACCCCTCCCCACGGGTGGGCTGCTGTGGTTCCCCACCGCCAGCTCCCTTCAGCCCCTGCTTCCTACAGATTGACTCAGTTTCCCACCAAGGAAATTAAAAGCAGGGAGACAGACAGACTGAAGCAGAGAGATCTGTGCCCCCCCACCAGCCCCCCACGAAACAGTTCTCACAAAACAGCTCTTTTTATAACGGAAACAGCAGGATTTACCCTGCGGAGTGAGTGGATAAGGCAGTACACAGTGGAATATTACTTGGCCCTGAAGAGGATGGCAGTTCTGAACACACGCCACCATGTGGACATGTGCTAAGTCACAAAGGGCCTAGAGGTACTGGGAACTAAGTGAGCAATGGAGGAGGTGGTGGGGTGCGGGCAGCATTTCCGTTGGGGGATGAAGATGGTGCGCGGAACCGTGCAGCAAGCTACCTGAAGCACGCAGTGGAAGGGAAGCCGGGTGGCTCCGTGGTAGAAGATCTTGCCTGGCATGCACAGGGCCCTGGGTTCAGTACCGGCCTGGCAAAAGCAAAACCAAACCAGAAAAACAAACCCAAAAAGGTTAGTTAGAATGGTAACTTGTTTTTGGTGGCGAGGGGCAGTACTGAAGATGGAGCTCGGGGATTTGAGCTTGCTGGGCAGGTGCGCTGCCACTTGAGCCATATTTCTAGCCCCCCCCTTTTTTTTGTCAGTCCGTGAGGCTTGAACTCGGGGCCCAGATGCTGTCCCTGAGCTCTTTGTGCTCAAGGCTGGTGCTCAACCATTTGTGCCACAGCTCCATTTCCAGTTTTCTGGTGGTTTATTGGAGATCAGAGTCACAGACTTTCCCTGCCCAGGTTGGCTTTGAACCACGATCCTCAGATCTCAGCCTCCTGGGGGGCTGGGATGGCAGGCGTGAGCCCGGTGCTGGGCCTGTCTTCTTTTTCTTGAGTGGGTACCTCATGGCCACGTGGCTGTTCCTCTCCTCGAGCGCAGCCGTCCATCCACTGGGCGTCCACGGGCTGGGGAGAGCCCTGCTCCTCTCTCTGCACTGGAGACTTAGACCTCCACCTTCCCGCTTCCGCGGCCCACCATTCCCATGCTCACGGCGAGTGTGTCCTGAGGACTCAAACCTCCAATGGACCGTGGCGAGGGTGGACCTCAGGTGGCGGTGGACTGTGAATGGCAATGGACTGTGGATGGCAGTGGACCGTGGACAGGTTGGATGAAGAGGTCACGGGGGACATCTCTGAAGGTCACCCTATGCCCTGGGCCCTCTTCACGTGTGACCAGACGTCCCCTCCTCCAAAGCCAGCCCCGGCAGGAAAGTCTGTGAGACTCTGAACTCCAAGGAACCACCAGAAAACTGGACATGGTGCTGTGGCTCAAGTGGTAGAGTGCCAGCCTTGAGTGGAAAAGCTCAGGGGCAGTGCCCAGGCCCTGAGTTCAAACCCCATGACCCACCCAAAACAAAAAAAACAAAAACCATGAAGCCTCTCGGGCTGGGGTTAGGTGGGAAGCTGGGATGCCTGCTTCTGGGGAAGTAGAGGCATGCAGGACCAAGGCCATCCAGGAGGAAAAAATGATCACGGTCCCATCTCAACAAACAAGCTGAGTGTGGCAGATCATTCCCATAACCCTGCTACATAGAAGGTGGAGGTAGGAGGTAGGAAAGTCCTGTTCAAAGGCCAACCCTGAGCAGAAGCAAGATCTGTCCGAGAGCTTGTCCACAGGGTACTGAGGCCTTCCGATGGTGCTCAGTGCTGGTCATTTCTGGTCATTTCTGGTCATTGCTGGTCTTTGCTGGTCATTTCTGGTCAATGCTGGTCATTGCTGGTCTTTACTGGTCAATGCTGGTCATTGCTGGTCTTTGCTGGTCATTGCTGGTCATTGCTGGTCTTTGCTGGTCAATGCTGGTCATTGCTGGCCTTTGCTGGTCATTGCTGGTCAATGCTGGTCATTGCTGGTCTTTGCTGGTCATTGCTGGTCAATGCTGGTCATTGCTGGTCAATGCTGGTCATGGCTGGTCTTTACTGGTCATTGCTGTCAGCTCCTCCTAGCCTGAGTGCAGACTTAATCTGTGACTGATTGTAAATACACCAGGCCCTTCCTGTCAGCCTGTTTTGCTTCTCCTCCCTCCCTCCCTCCCTCCTCCCTGCCCCATATCAATGCCTGGTTGATATAAAATCACATCCGGGTAACTTGAACCTTCTGACCTTGGAGGTTGAAGGCCTGCTCACCTCCAGGCCCTCTCTGGGAGGCCTGTCCTAACCGACCGGACCTCCTCCCCACCCCGGCACCCAGCTCACTTCCAGGCCTTTCCTAGACTAGCATCTGGTGCGGTGGGAACCATGCTGTGCCATGTCAAGCCAAGAAGCTCAGGCTGACCCGAGCCCGGCCTCTCCGCCACTTCCCCGACAGGCCACAGCTCTGCCACCTTCCCTGCCGCTCTGCGTCTCCTGGAGGAGGTATCAGGAAGAGAAGTAGAAGGAAACGGGGTGCTGGCACTCACGCCTGCCATCCCAGCTACCCAAGAGGCTGAGATCTGAGGATCGAGGGCAGAAAAGTTCATGAGACTCTGATTTCTAGTTGACCAGCCAAAAGGCAGAAGTTGAGCTGTGGCTCAAGTGGGTAGAGCGCCAAGCCCCGATACTGGCACAAGAATAAAATAAAGCAGAAGAGGACTGGGAGACCTCTCCCTCCTCCCAAAGGTCCTGGGGTTGGGCCAGGCCTGCCCTCTGCCCTGGACATCTGTTAGGAGGATTAGTGGGAGCGGGAAGTGGAGCCCAGAGTGAGTGCTCTGCCTTTGTCCTGGGGAACAACCTCAGCTGGGCCTGTGGCGAGTCACCTGCGTCAGACTCGGCAAGCGGGGGAAGCTGGCCGCTGTCCACATCAGATTAGGCGCCCTGCTTATTCCCAGCCAGAGGCAGAAAGGAGACAGCGCACCCGAGGCTTAAGACAGCAGTTCCCTGTAGCTGAAGACAGCGGTTCCACGTAGCTCTATGGCAGAGCACTTGCCTGGCATGCTGAAGGTTCTGTGTTCGGTCCCCAGCATGCACCCCAGTGTGTGTGTGTGTGTGTGTGTGTGTGTGTGAGTGTGAGTGAGAGAGAGAGTGTGTGATTATAGCTGGTAATTGAGGAGGAGTGAGACAGCAAAGACAGCACTGGTGGCTCACACCTGTCATGCTAGCTACTCAGGAGGCTGAGATCAGAGGATCAAGGTTCGAAGTCAGCCCAAGCAGGAAAGTCTGTGAGACTCTCCGACAAACCACCAAAAAGCCAGAAAGTGGAGCTGTGCCTCAAGTGGTAGAGCGCCAGCCTTGAGTGAAAAAAGCTCAGGGATAGAGTCCAGGCCCTGAGTTCAAGCCCTAGGACTCACTCACACACACACACACACTCCTCCAGCACACCTCACTATGTGTGGGTAGTGGAATGATGTACATGAGCTTTTGCCACAAACCTCTTGCCACTTAACTGCTTTTGTGACTTTGGACAGAATTGTTGACGACTTCTAAGTCTGGTTTTCCCGTAGGATTTTTACACCGCAGAGCATAATCCAGCCTCACACGAGGGAGGGAGGCTCGGAGTTCAGTTCCCAATGCTGCAAAGAAACAAAAAAAAAAAAAAGAGATCTGTTGTCCCGGAGGTGGCGGATTAGGAAGGACTTAGCTGCCCTCCGGGCAGGGCCTGAGCTGGCCCTAAGACCATCCTGACTTTCCTGTTGCCCTTTCCGGCTTCCTGCAGGCTCTTCCCCCCCCCCCCCACCAGGCTGTGGCCTCACAGCCTTGATCTGCCAAGGACACGTGGTGGCCCCAGCGTCCTCCAGGGACAGTCCCCACCCCCCAATCCCCCCCCTCCCCCGGGAGCTTGGGAGCTGCTTCCTGTTGCTTGGAGAGCAGCCAGGGTGTCCTGGATGCCAGGCCTCCTACAAGAGACACAGGCTCTGCTCAGCATCACCTGTCGCCAGGTTTCATCACCCTTCCTCTCCCTTCTCCCCGGGAGCCCTTCCCAGGACAGATCCCTGGGTCTCTTCCAAAGAAATCCCCTGCCGCCTCCGGGCCCTTGCATGTTGCTCTTCCTGCGTGCAATTTATTTTGTACTGGGGAGCGGCAGTGAGACCACTCAGTCTGCAGTGAAAATGTAAAAGATTTGGTTGAGCAAAAAGTGCTGCCGCGCCAGGACCGTATCTGGAGTCAGGATCCCAGGAAACGGCCCACATCGGCTTTTAAGTATTTGGGGCTAGGGTGGGGAAAAGGGGAGGCTGTGTGCTGGTTTTAGCCAATGATTGTTGCAAGCAATGCGCACCTGAAGTTTAAATTTCCCATCAAGGTTTTGCTGGCAGGAAGCAGGGGAATAGAACAAAGGGTGGTGATGGTTCTGCTGGGTTAGGGCTGGCATTGCTCAAAAAACAGCAGAAGCAGAGTTACAGAGTGACAGGGTTACAGAGTTGCAGAGTTACAATTAGTTACTAGCTAAACTAACTAGCTAAAGTAACTAGCTAAAGTAACGAGTTACCAGGGAAGTCTTATCCACAGCACACTTACATTTATATCTTAAAATCATTCATTATCCATTTTACACAATCCAAATCAAATATCATATTCCATCTTTACATCTTCCACCATATCATTCCTCCCTTTGGTTTTGTCAGGGGTCAAAGATTTGAATATCCTTAGCTAGGAGCATATATTGGGAACACAGGACCATGAGTTTTACAGAACTAAATTTATAGATATATTTAGTTATGCATTTTAGTATACAAGATCCTTTACTTATTTGTTTATTCATGTTTTTATTTGGTACCAGTCCTGGGGCTTGAACTCAGGGCCTTAGTGCAGTCCCTGAGCTTTTACCCTCATGGCTGGTGCTCTACCACTTGAGCCACAGCCCCACTTTTTTTTAACATATTTAATCAATGTGTTTACCAGGCATGGTCCCACTGTCTGGGCTATTAAAATTATTATTAGAGGCCCTGCTAAGGTCGAGATAAAAGCCCTTAGCCATGGGTTCCAATCAAAGAAGCTTCCATACCAATTTGAGGATCATCGCCAGGTGTCCTCATTGGCACACAGGTCCTCTCTTACTCTGGCTAAAGTGTCTCTAATTATATCAGATGGGTTTGTATAAAAGCAGCAGGCTTTTCCTAAGGCCATGCATAAACCTTGTTCTATGAAAAGGAAGTCAAGTGCCCAGCCAGTTTAGAGGATTATCTCTGCCAAGGAGACTACCTGGTTTTTTAGCCAGAGGGTCTTTCAATGCTTCTAAGACTACCTCCATGCTTAGTTCTCTGAGATTGTTATCTCCAACTATCAGGGCTAGCATTCCCCATGCTATGAATCCTGCAATTCCTACTCTCACCAGTAGCTGACCTAAAAGCGGGCTGCTTGATGATCTAAACCAGCGTCTAAGTTGAAATAGACCCGCACCACCATACAGATAGACATAAAGAATAGTTTCACATCAGTGCACCAATGTGACTCTGTATATAAGCTCCATTTTAAGACATACTTGTACCATTTGCTACATACTTAAACTGTCTGGGACTTGTCATCTTCCCTTAATAAGCATTTCAAGACACCTTACTTTTAAAATACTTTTTTTTTTTTTTGGTTGATCATGGGGCTTGAACTTTGGGCCTGGGCACTGTCCCTCAGCTCTTCAGCTTAAGGCGAGTGCTCTACCACTTGAGCCACAGTACCACTTCCGGTTTTCTGGTGGTTTATTGGAGATAGGAGTCTCACAGACTCTCCTGCCCAGGCTGGCTTTGAACCGCGATCCTCAGATCTCAGCCTCCTGAGTAGCTAGGATTACAGGCGTGAGCCACCAGCACCCGGCTTAAAATACTTTCTTATTTAAAGGAAAAAAAAATTTTTAATCCGTGTGGGGCTTGACCTCTGGGCCTGGGCACTGTCCCTCAGCTCTTCAGCTCAAGGCTAGTGCTCTACCACTTGAGCCACAGCACCACTTCCAGCTTTTTCTGTTTATGTGGTGCTGAGGAATCGAACCCAGGGCCTCCTGCATCGGAGACAAGCGCTCCACCACTGAGCCACCTTCCCAGCCCATAACCATTTTTTTAAATTCCTTTTCCAAGGCTTTCTTTACTAACCTCTTTCTTTACAATTCCTTGAGCTTCTTTGTGGCTAGAGTTTAAAACTGCTCATTTTCCATTGGCTCCTGGAGCCAAGCTATCTCAGAGCTGCCTCAAGGTACCACTGATGTGGAGAAGCTTGCTAGATTTTAAGGCTAAGAGTGGGGCTGGGTCTCATTCCTCTTACTACCTCCACTGATAAAGATCGCTCCTTAAAGCAGGGCGCCGGTGGCTCACTCCTGTGATCCTAGCTACTCAGGAGGCTGAGATCTGAGGATCACAGTTCAAAGCCAACCCAGGCAGGAAAGTCCATGAGACTCTTATCTCCAATAAACCACTAGAAAACCAGAAGTGGCGCTGTGGCTCAAAGCGGTAGAGCGCTTGCCTTGAGCTGAAGAGCTGAGGGACAGCGTCCAGGCCCAGAGTTCAAGCCCCATGACCGACCGGAGGGGGGGGAAAAAAGATCTCTCCTTTCCAGCCATTGTTGGTAGCTGTCTGGTAGGGGAAGGAGATGTAAGGGATATGGTATTCTGGGCTCACCCACAACCAAGGAGACAGGGTCTAGTCTGGCACGGTCTGCACTTTAACACACATCCAGGAGGAAGCAGGTCATTACCACACCAGAGCCAAGCTAGGCTGTGACTATAGAGTGGATTTCCAGTTCCCTATGCCCTGAAGTGCCTAAGGCAAGCCAGAGATGTTGTCCTTGCCTTCAGTATCCACTGTGCGAGTAGAGAGGGTTACTGGATATCACCAAAAGAATGTCCCACAAGATCTTAGTTTCAGGAGACCCAAAGCAGCTTTCCACCAGGAATCAGGCAGGAATTTAGTCCCCGTTCACCATGGTGGAGGTGGTCAGAGTGAGGATGTAGACTTCCCCTCCAGACGACTGTCAGGCTGTCTTTGAACTTTACAGAGGGGTGGGCAGCTGCACCAGGGTCTCTCAGCGGCTCCAGTAGATTGTCACACCTCATGCTGGGCTGTAAACTTCTACCTAGACTGGTTAGAGATGCATGATATAGGCTTGGCAGGCTGGTGTCCAGCTGGTCTTTAAGGCAACCTTTTAAGCAGTGGCCAGGGACAATTTACCAGGTGACAACTTTTTAAAATTAGATATTCCTTTTGGTAAGGCTAGAATTTTCTAGACAGATACAGAGGGCTCGGGCCTGGACCACTACAGGCCTCTTCCTTCTGTGTATTCTGCCTCATTTTTCCAAAAATGACTCCAATCCCCTGATCCTAAAAAGCGACTGATGGGTGAAGGTCCATCTTCTGTAACTTCTTCAGGCTGACCAGTGGCGTTGACCCTGCCTAGCCAGGAACCTATAACCTTAGCCTATTTTATCAAGGGGTTGCCAGGATTAGATGTCATTAAAAACAACATTTTACTCCAGGCTATAAATTATATACAACATTTAACTTTTAGCAACTGCACAACTTTTTCTTGGGCTATGGCAGTATAGCTTGTTCAATACCCCAGTCTGCAAAAGCATTTTTCTGGCTGGCTAGGGAACCTGATCTCCAGTGACCCCAACAATGTCTAAATTATTTGTGTAGGCTTTTAAGCAGATCTCAATAGGAACACAATCCCAGGTCCACAGAACTCTTCCTGAACAAATGAATCCAAAATTCACTACCCACTAGGGCTTTAAGCAGATACGGGGGGGTTGGGATTTAAACTACCCTATTTGACAACCTTAGCTTATCCACTATCATAGATGACTGGCAAGTTTCCGCACAGTTATGAAGTAGACAAACAAGGGCATTAGAGGGCATGCTTGCAAACTATCTTCCCATGACCTCCCGGCTCTGATCAATTTTTGAAGGGCCATGCACAAATGACTCCAGGATCTGACACTACCTCTGCCATCCAAGCAGTGGCTTATGGCCTCAGGATGCTCCATCATTTGTCAGGGTCCCAAGAGTGCCTTTCTCCATGCTGGGATAAATGCACCCTTGGCATTTTCCTTGTCCAATGGCTGGATTTGAACTCAGGGTTTGAGCCCTGTCCCCTAGCACTTCAGCTCAGGGCTAGCATTCTGCCACTTTGAGCTCCAAAGCAATTCCACTCTGCTGGCTGATTAGAGGTGACAGTCTCACAGGGACCTTTCTCTGACCGGGCTGGCTTCGAACCAGTTTTCAGATCAATGAGTCTTATAAAAGGCCACTTTACTCCAATGAAAGCAACAAGGTGGTCAACGTAGAAGTAGGTTTGTAAGCATGCTCTTACCTGGGACTTATTAAGGGCCAAAGCTACATCTGACAAACTTGTGAAACTCCTCTGTGGGCCTGCTGGAAACTTACAAAAACCTATCATGACAAACTGAAATAGCAATTAAACAATAATTTTAGTAGTTCCATTTTTTTTTTTTCATTTTAAAACAAGCATTTGGGACAGTTTTACTTTCTTATGTCCAAGAACCATTTCTGATTTTTTTAAAGGTCTGTTACTAGCTTCTGTTTTAACACTTCACACTTCAGTTTTCATTTGCAGTTGAAGGACCCTTTGACATTTTGAGGCACTAGGCATGCTGCTGCTGGCTCTAAGAGCGCCTTTTTTTTTTTTCAGTCTAGTTACTGTCTAGAAAACAAAATCTTTAGGAAATTCTGAACTCAAGTAGCAGTTTTCTTTAATGCAAGAATTACCAGCACTAGTACCAGACCAAGAATCCAGACTTGACATCTTTTTACCTTTTAAACACATCTAATTGCAGAATGGCACTGAAACCAAATTATATCACGCAGAAAAATCTTTTAACCCTATTTTTAAAGCCTTTAATTTTTTTTAATACATCCAAAGGGAAGTTTTATCAATACCAATCACATCATCATATCTCTCTCTTTTTTTTTGTTTTGGTTAGTCATGGGGCCTGAAATCTGGGTTTGGGCGCTGTCCTACAGCTCTTCAGCTCAAGGCTGGTGCCCTACCACTTGAGCCACAGTGCCACTTCCAGCTTTTTCTGCTTATGTCGTGCTGAGGAATCGAACCCAGGGCCTCATGCATGCAAGGCGAGCACTGAGCCACCTTCCCAGCCCCATCATATCTCTTTACCATCAGGTTTTCAGTGTCCATCCTTTTCTACCATGCATGGACTCCCCACTACCTGTGGAACAGAGGCTTTATTATGACATACTAGGATTCATGGCTGCTTCCTAAGTAGTAGATAAAAGGTCCTGCAACTGCCTAGACCTGAAGGTTAATCTAAGGGGTCTTGTTGCCTTATATGGTGGTAGCTATCCCAGAGAAGTGCCATCCCAAGGTAGAAGTGTTTGTGGCTGATTATTTTACTGGCTGATTATCTACTGCTTTTACTACAAGGGCCCAGTGTTGCCTAGGAAAGGGGTATGCTAAGCTATAGGAAGGGAACTCATTAAGTTAACAGGTCCTTTATTGGTTTATCCTGTTTTTCCTATCCTAAAATACCCAAGCAGTTTTACGTAGACAGAACAGGCAAAGTCTTTAGCAATAGCAAACAAACCTTTACATTTAAATTTTGAACACTTATTCCCAAATTGAATCCCACATCTCCAATGCCTTTCTGCTAAGCCAGATAACTTGATTACAGTGTAAACAGCTTTATGCATTTTAAAACACCAGATCTTAAAATACCATTTGTTTTAATTTTAAAGAATCCTTAGAAAGCCTTTTAAAGTTTCTCGTTAAAACAATGCAATAACTTTTTAAAAACTTTTGGTAATGTCCACACCTATCTTCCCCCCACCAATCTTACTCTTGCAGATGACAAAAATTTAGGACAAGGGGCTGGGAAGGTGGCTCAGTGGTAGAGCACTTGCCTTGCATGCCAGAGGCCCTGGGTTCGATTCCTCAGCACCACATAAGAAAAAAAAGAGCCGGAAGTGGTGCTGTGGCTCAAGTGGTAGAGCGCTAGCCTTGAGCTGAAGAGCTGAGGGACAGCACCCAGGCCCAGAGTTCAGGCCCCACGACCGGACCCAAAAAAAAAAAATTTAGGACAAGACCTTTTAACCGAGCACTTTTGCTGGGCTATATTTTTCCAGGGCTCACTTGTTTAGGTAGACACTTTACCAATTGGTAAATACCTCCAGTTGGAGTAAGGCTGGTGGGGGCTGAGGGTCACCTGAAACTAAACAGGACTAGATGAATGTCTCTGAACCAGACTCACAGCAGTCTACACCCTCCCCTCAAGCAGCCTCCACAGGGAGAAAATACAACCTGAGGCTTATGGGGGGGGGGGGGACTAAACCAGTCCTACAACATTCCATGCCCCATCTCTTGACTGCCTGCTGCATGGGGAGGGGGAACATAGCTGGAACCTCTACTCCCCCAGAGATGTCCAAATAAATAACAAACACACACACACAACAACAACAACCAAGAATCCACATTTAAACTGGTATCAACCCTAAAACAGAACAAGATAAGGCAATAACTGAAGGCTGAGTTGGGGCCTAGTGGACCTGTGCAGCTCCCACTCAGCAAGCTGAATCCAGAGTCTGTGGAGTGAGCCTGCCATGCTCACCCAGAGCCTTCATACCTCAGAAAAACATATAAGGAGACAGGACAGAGAAACAGAGACTTAACCCCAAAAAGGTGTGTTTTTTTTTTTTCTCATGGCATGTCTGGCACCCATAAACCGGCTGATGGAGTGGCGGAAAGACCACGGGGCCCTGAAAAGTCTCAGGGGGGTGCCTCCCCTGTGGAGATTTCCATCTCCCCAGCAGCCAGCCACTGAGGCCACCGCCAGTGGAATGGTCTCCAGGAACCCAGATGCCTGACCCAGGTCCTTCTGTTGCTAAATGGAAGGGGCCACACAAGCACACACAAAGACAAGGAATGGACAAACACGTGGCCACACAGACAAGAAACCAGATCTGATGTGAAATAAGCCAGGCTTAGGTTGGAACCAGATTCAAACTCAAACCCCTACTTGGTTACACCGGACAGGGCAAATGAGGGCCTGGGGTGTCCCCCAGAGACCTCTGACTCTGAGATTAACACTGCGTCCAGTTTTCTCACGAGTCTCCCAAACTTGTGCACTAAATAAACTCACTCACTTCCGGAGGTTTGCAAACTTTTCACTCCTCGACTCCAATGGCAAAAAGGCAGGTGCTTCCAAACATGCAAACGAGCTCCTCAGCCTTGGTGGAGCCCATAGTCAGTGGAATCCAGGAACAAAAAAGCAGAGTGCCTCCAAACATGTAAACGGGCAGCCCGGCCTCAATCAGAGCTTGTGGCCACCAGAATCCTCTTACCCGGAGGGTCATCATGCCATCAAATCTCGCTGGGGCCTCCGGAATGTAGTGGGGAGAGGCAGTGAGACCACTCAAGTCCACAGTGAAAATGTAAAAGATTTTATTGAGCAAAAAATGCTTATGCACCAGGACCACACCTGGAGTTGGGATCCAGGGAAATGGCCCTGAGGGCCAGCCCACATCAGCTTTTAAGTATTTGGGGCTAAGGTGGGGAAAGAGGGAGGCTGTGTGCTGGTTTTAGCCAATGATTGTTGCAAGCAATGCGCACCTGAAGTTTAAATTTCCCACCAAGGTTTTGCTGGCAGGAAGCAGGGGAATAGAACAAAGGGTGGTGATGGTTCTGCTGGGTTAGGGCTGGCATTGCTCAGAAAACAGCAGAAGCAGAGTTACAGAGTGACAGGGTTACAGAGTTGCAGAGTTACAATTAGTTACTAGCTAAACTAACTAGCTAAAGTAACTAGCTAAAGTAACGGGTTACCAGGGAAGTCTTATCCACAGCACACTTACATTTATATCTTAAAATCATTCATTATCCATTTTACACAATCCAAGTCAAATATCATATTCCATCTTTACGTCCTCCACCATATCAATTTCTTTCCTTTAAAAAAAAAAAGTGAGCTTGTATTAGCTGTGCAGAGGAGGGCTTCATTGTGACATGCCCATGCACTCTTGCAGGGGTCCTGATCACCCCTCCATTCCTCCCCCCTCCCCTCTCCCTTCTCCCCTCTTTCCTTCTCCCGTCTTCCCTTCCCCCTTTCCCTCCCTCCTCCTCCAGGCAGTTCCAGTAGGTCTCATTGCTTTGTTTCCAAACACCTGGACAAACTACATTGACCCCATCCATCTTCACTCCCCCTCCACTGCTCCCCCTCCCCCTTTCCCTCGCTTCCCTGCCATTCTTTTGTAGTGTATTAATCGCACCAAGGTGTTCCAGCACGGCCTTCAGGCGAACAGGTATTTCATTTGCTTTAGAATAGCCCTCTCTTACTTTTTCTCACCCTCCTTCTTTTTATTTATCTTTTTAAGGTCCACATTCCTCATGTGAGAGAACATATACTTTTCCCAGGCTCATTTCACCAAATACGACGGTTTGGGGTTCTATCCATTTTCTTGCAGACGACATTTCTCCATGACCGAGTAATGCTTCCTTATAAGTATGTGTACAGGGCGAGGAACTTGGCTTAGTGGTAGGGTGCTTGGCTAGCATGCATGAAGCCCTGGGTTCAATTCCTCAAGCGGCACTGTGGCTCAAGTGGTAGAGAGCTAGCTGGAGCACAAAAGCTGAGGGACAGCGCCCAGGCCCTGAGTTCAAGCCTCAGGACTGGCACAAAAGAAAAAGAACACTATTTGTATATACCTATATGTGTATATACACATATGCACATATGTGTATTCTAGCCCTCCTGTGTGCATATATTGTCTACGCACATGTGTACACACACATGTATCCCATGTTCTTTATCCTAACCCCTAGCCTAATTCCATGGTTCACCACCTGCACATGGTGGTCACCTCTTATCTTCTGCTTGGTTGTGTCTAGTGGAGTCGGGGCCTCAGACCTTCTGCACCCCAGCCCCCCTCTGCCATCAGAGCCTTGGTGGACCGGTGACCCTCCACCTGCAGCTTGGAGAAGGCTGGCCCACCCCTTTGCTTCTCAGCAGCTGCTGCCCTCCAGTGGGAATCTCAGGTCTCTTCCTTGGAGAGAGAGACAGAGACAGAGAGAGTGTCCTGGGGCATGAATTCAGTCTCTGGACACTGTTGGCTTTTTTTGGCTTGAGGCTGGTGCTCTATCACTTGAGCCACAGCTCCACGTCCAGCTTCTTGCTGAAACAGAGTCCTCAGGCTGTGTCTTAAGTGCTCACGCATTATGAGCCGGAGTCAGTGAGCTGCGTTCATCTCACTGTGCCTTTGAGGCTGATGCCGCCCCTTTCTGTTCTGCTTTTCTCCCCTCTCAATTGAGAGACGGCACTGGACAGAAGGCGGTTGGGTACCCAGGGGTACAGAGATACCACATTTTCCTGCAAAGCCCGGATGATAATCTCCCCTCTCCCCCCCTTCCCCACCCCCCTCACTCCCGCCCCAGCCTTTGAATGCTCTGCCCGGCTCCCAGCCTGCAGGGAAGCTGGCAGCGCTCCAACTGATGGTGAATTTGATAGCCCAACTTTTTGCCAGGGGCCAAATGTGTCACCTGAGATCGGGGTGTCAGTCTCCTGGCACAAATGTGACACCTGTCGCAGAGGGGTGGGGCCTGGCTTCTGGTGCCATGGTGGCCATAGGAGGGAGGGGCTGGCCGATTCCCCCAGGGCAAGCCACCAGGGTCAGTGGTTAAGCCTGCTCGTTCTTTAGCTCTCGGATGATGACTGTCTGAGGATCCGCTGACAGGATTCACACAGAGGCCAAGACTGGGTGGGGAGACCCAGACACACAGCATTAGTCAGTACTTTGCAGGGACTTCCAAGCATGTGTCAATCAAAGAGGAGATGTTCACTATTGGTATGCACCCCCTGGTTCTCTGCTCAGTAAGGGAGAGCTGCTGGCTCTTTGCACGTGTGTGTGCGCATGTACACACATATGTATGTGTGTGCCGGTACTGGGACCTAAACTCGGGGCCTTGTGCCATCCCTGAGCTTTTCCCACTCAAAGCTGGCGCTCTACCACTTGAGCCACACCTCTACTTCTAGCTTTCCCGTGCTTCACTGGAGATAAGAGTCTCATGGCTTCTTGTCAGCCCAGGCTGTCTTTGAACTGGGATCCTCAAATCTCAGTCTCCAGAATGGCTGAGGCCCAGCCCTTGTGCATCTTTCTCCTCCCCCTTGAAGTCTGCAAGAAGGGTGTACTTGCCCATTGGGCTGCTGAAGGCCAAGCTGCAGATGGGACCTGTTCCCAGAGGCCCTGGAAACTTCCAGGCTGGCCTCATGGCTGACCCTCCCCCTCCCCCTCCCCTTCCTCCTCCCCCTCCCCTTCCTCCTCCCCCTCCCCTTCCTCCTCCCCCTCCCCCTCCTCCTCCTCCCCCTCCCCCTCCTCCTCCTCCTCCTCCTCCTCCTCCTCCTCCTCCTCCTCCTCTTCTGTCCTGGTCACAGCACTCAGCCTTGCACACAGGTTAAAGGCAGTCACACCAGGTGGCTTTACAGAGCTGAAGCTTAGTTCTGAACACAGCCAGGACAGCTAAGGATTCACAACCAGCCAGCAGAGGGACAGACGGACGGACAGCGGAGAGACAGCGACCATGAGGAGACATGTCAGGGAACGCTGGCTGAACCGACTTAGCAGCATTCTTGTTAAAACAAAAACTGAGCTAGGCCCGCCCAGGGCAGGGCCCCGGCCTGGAGTTAGGGGACAAGTGAGGCCCCAGAGAGAGCCTGACCCTTCCTGTGGCCATGGCTCATTGACCATGCGCGGGTCACCTCTCAGAAAGCGTGCCTTGTGACACTTGCCAGCCCTGTGGTGGGCAGGTAGCGTTTCTCTTTGCTTCCCAACATAACGGTGTTTGATCCTAAGAGCAAAGCCAAGGTGCAAATCAAGGGGGGTGAGGGGGGACTGCTGGCCCTTCTTCCTTCATGCCTGAACCCCAGAGGACAGGTGCCCCTCCCTGACCCCCGACAGAGGCTGGGAATGAACGGCTTTCCCTTGAGTGATGTATTCTTCACCCTACAGGGGCAGCGGAGAATGGGGTCCCAGGAAGCTGGCTGCGAGCCACGCCGTGTGGTCTAATCTGGGGGGAGTGGGAAGGATCTAGCTCTGACGTTGCACAGCAAGTCGTGTTCTGGGACTTTGTTCCCCATCTGTAAAATAGAGGCATCAGACTGGATCAATCCCATGAGGTGCTTTTCCTGTATTTTTTCTTTTGGTAGTTACTGGGGTGAGAATTCTACTCAGGGTCTTGGCTTGCTAGGCAGGCACTCTGCCACTTGGGCCTTGCTTCTAACCCCTTCTGCTTTAGTTATGTGTCTCAGGGAGGGGGTGTTATTTACGTATTGATTGATTGATGCATGCGTGAATAAATACTGTAGCTGGAAACTATAGGCTGAGATGAGATCTCACAAACTTTTTTTTTTTTTTTTGCCCCAGCTAGCCTAGAACCAGGATCCCTCTATCTCCACGTCACACACAGGGCTGCGCACAACACTGCCCGTGGTTGAGATGGGGAACTCTCAAACTTTTCACCCTGGCTGGACCCACCCACCTGTCCTGATCACCTCCTGAGTAGCCAGGATGGCAGGAAGGAGCCACTAGGCTGAGCCTTGCAAGCCTGGCAAGCAGCTGCAATGACGGTGCCTGGGAGATGCAGCCCGCACATCCGAGGGCAGTTCCCATCACCAGCGGCCGAGTTAAAAAGCACCTGCGGCTCCCGCCTGTCATCCCAGCTACTCAGGAGGCTGAGATCTGAGGATCATGGTTCAAAGCCCGCCCGGGCAGCAAAGGCTGTGAGATTCCAATGAACCACCAGAAAACTGGAAGTGGCGAGGTGGCTCACATGGTAGAGCGCCAGCCTTGAGCTGAAGAGCTGAGGGACAGCGCCCAGGCCCTGAGTTCAAACCCCATGACTGACAAAAAAGAAAACACCTCTTCCCCAACCCCTGCCCCACTCCTGCATTCCAGAACATGGCGCTCTCTCTCTCTCCCTCTCCCTCTCCCTCTCCCCCTCTCTCTCCCCCCTCCTCTCTCTCTCTTCCCCTCCTCCCTCTCCCTCTCTCTCTCTCCCTCTTCTCCTCGCTCCCTCCTCCTCTCTCTCCCTCTCTCTCCTCCTCCTCTCTCTCTCCCCCTCTCTTCCTCTCTCTCTTCCCCTCCTCTCTCTCCCCCCTCCCCCTCCTCTCTTCTCTCCCCCTCCTCTCTCTTCCCCTCCTCTCTCTCCCTCTCTCCCCCTCCTCTCTCCTCCACTCCTCTCTCTCTCTCCCTCTCCCCCCCCACCCCTGTACACTCACACTCACGTGGAACTGACGGCCACCTCTGACGTTCTTTGTGTTTGAGGCTGGATCTTGACGTGTCACCAGGCTGGCCTTGACTTGTGATCCTTGTGCCTCTGCCTCCCGAATGGCTGGCATTACTACGTGTGCCTCGGATCCCGGCTGCGCTCTGTCGTGGGTCTGGGTGGCCGCCCGTGTCCCCCGGGGTGCTCACGGGGGGATCTTGTGACACTTCTGTTGACAGCCAACCAACGTCTGTCCCCTGGCCGTACTCTCTGCCGTCTGACTCCTTTTGTGCAGTGTCAACCTTCACGCACGCGGGAGGCGTGAGCCCCACCCCGGCCCGCCATCTTGAGCTGTAGGGGAGAAAGTAGTGGGGGGCAGTGAGACCGTGGGTCTCCCCCTGTCTCCTCCAGTCTCCCCTTAAGGGAGCTGGGGTGGGAGGTGGGGAGCTAGTGCTCCCCAGGCTGGCGGAGCCTTGCAGGCCTGTGGTCCTGGTGTGTGGCCCGGGGCATTGGTCCACATAGTCCAAGGCCGCTTGTACCACCCCGTGCACAGCAGGCTGACCCCTGGGCTCTGGCTCTCCCCTCCTCCCCGCTTCCTTTGTTCCCCTTCCCAGACATGTACAAGCCCCCCCCCAACCCCCTCCCGCCCCCCGTGCCATAGCTTGTTTGAGGAGAGGAGCAGCGGGCGCTCTGCCCCATGGGAGGGAAGGCCGTGTCCCAGGCCACCTAGTTTGGGGAAGGCGCTGAATTCTCTTCTCCCATCCCTTCCACAGGATACAGCAGCTGGCGAGAGCTGGCCAAAGCACTGGCCAACAGGAACATGCCGGCGGTGGGTTCCAATCTCCAGGTGTACGGTCCACAGAAGCTGACTGTGGTCAAGGTACGGGGCAGGATCTGCCCACCGCCCCAAGCCAAGCCTGTGATGGGCATGGCTGGCTGCCCGAGGCTGGGGGCCTGCGGAGCTGCGGGCAGGGAGCGTTTGGGGTGTCCCTTGTTGAACCAAGTCAGCCATCGCCCATCTGGGTGGAACCCAGGGGGATACTGAGGCAGAAGGGGCGCTCAGCCCCTTTCCTCCGAAGGACCCGACTTAACTACAACAAAAAGCGTTTTTTCCAAGTGGGACAGACGCTTGAGCCGATTCCGAGAAGGGAGCAGAGCTGAGCAGGTGGCGGGGTCCCCGCCTGGATGAGCCCCCTGGACACCAAGCTGGTCCCCTCTGCTTCTCTGCTGGCGTTTTCAAGGCCCCTCCTCCCAAATCATGCCCCACCCCTAATTCCTCACCCCCAGGTTCCCACCCAGCTGTCTTTGTCCTCACCCTAGGACCAAGAACCCGACGGGGCGGGCAGCAGCGGCAGTAGCTACTTGAAATGGAACAAACCCGTGCCCTGGCTGTCAGAGGTAAGGAAGTCGCCACGCGTCCCGGGCTGAAGAGGGCTCAAAAAGGCCTTGTTGTGGGCCTGGGGATGTGGCTCAAGGGTTAGAACACCTGTCCAGCTATGTGCAAGACTCAAGTTCAAATCCCAGCACCTCAGAAAGAATTTTTTTTTAAGATAATGTTAGAGAGGCTGGAAAATTTTAGTGGCTATTATGATACAAAAACACAGAATTTTACACATGCACACACGTGTGCACGCACACGCACACACACACACACACACACACACACACACACACAGGTTTCCAGGAGGCTGAAGGCCTACTGTGTGCCAGGCTCTGTGCACTTTCCTGTCACCATCATGAAGTGGTCACCGAGGTTAGCTTTTCATAGCTGCAACACATACGTAACCAAGCCTGGCCCTACCATTTGGGCCTGTTGCAGCCCTGCACCTCGTGGTAGGAACACATGGAGGAGGCTGTTCTCATGGCAGAAAGAAGACCCTAGGCCTGGTGACCCAGTGACCCTGTGCAGCCACGCCCCCACTGACTCACTTCCTCCACTAGGCCCACCCCCTAAAGGTTTCACCCCTTGTCAGTATGGCTGTGGACCAAGCTTATTGGCCTTTAGGGAAGAAAGGACTCTTTCTTCTTCCTGCTTCTCCTGCTCCTCCTTTTCCTCCTCTTCTTCTCTTCCTCCTCTCTCCTTACTCCGTCTTTCCCTCCCTCCTTCCCTTCTCCCTCTCTCCCTCCTTCCTATCTTTCCTCCTTCCTCTCTTTCTTTTCTTTTCTCCTCCCTCCCTTCTCTTTCTTTGTTAAGATAGGGTCTTATCACATACGTCAAGCTGGCCCAAAGTCCAAATCCTCCAACACCAGCCTCCTGAGTGCTTGGATTACAGGTGTGTACCACCGTGTCTGGGTTGCAGAACATTTCAAGTCCAAACTGTAACCATAGTTTATTATTTTTTTATGGGTGGGAAATGCAATGCTCAGCACAGCAGCCTGACTTTCACAGCCATGCCAATCCCTCGTCTTAAAGATAACGAGCTCCTCAAACTACCTTTCTGGGACCATTAAATCCCATAAGAATTTGCAGGAAGAAAGGACTTCATTGTTAAGTAAGTTTTTTTTAAAAACAAAAAACAAAAAAAACCCTTAACTGTGTAATAATACATTGCTGCTGGGTGCCGCTCGCTGGCACAGGGAAGCTTCGAGGAGTTCTGTAGAGCAAAGGAGGCACCGCCACACACACCCCTGCGCGATTAGCTCCCAAGCCGGTAGTGCGGGTACCGCCACACACACCCCTGCGTGATTAGCTTCCAGGCCGGTAGTATGGCCTCCTCTAACGCCCAGAGGGGACCCGTCACACACCCACTCCACCCCAGACACCGCTGTGAAGAGAAGCTGACTCACAGATAATTCGATCAGACCTGTTTTAATGACAGCTTGGATCATTTTTCTTTTCTTTCAAGACAGGGTATCCCAGCTTGGCCTTAAACATGTGACCCTCCTACCCCAGCCTCCTAAGAACTTATAGGCATATGCAACCATGACTGGCTGATTTTTCCTCTGTGTGTGGGTGTGAGAGAGAGAATATGTTCTGATTCCAGTAGGATTAACATCTACAAGAAATAGTTGCTGTTTTAGTTCCTGTGTATGAACTCTGGTGGTAGTCTTTCTTCGGATTTTTTTCCCCCAGTGGTAGGGTTTGAATGCAGCGCCTGGGCGCTGTCCCTGAGCTCTTTTGCTCAAGGCTAGTGCTCTGCCACTTTGAGCCACACTTCCACTTCCGGACTTTTCTGCCTAGGCTGGCTTTGAACCGTGATCCTTAGATCTCGAGTGGCTAGGATGACAGGCCTGAGCCACCCGTGCTCAGTTCTGGTTTCATTTGTTAAAAATGTTTTTGTAGGTCGTGGGGCTTGAACCCAGGGCCTGAGCCCCGTCCCTGAGTATTCTGCCCCAGTGATTATCAGCTCTCAGCCGGTGAGAGCCACTGGCTCAGATATTAAAAGTGGTTGAGAAGTGCTTGGGTGGGGCAGGGGCTTGGTGGTCGGGGCCCTGGGTGTGGGCAGGGATGTTGTGGGCGGGGATTTGGGTGTAGGTGTGGCCTTGTGGGCAGGGCCTTGTGGGTGGAGATTTTGTAGGTGGGGCCTATGTACTACTAGGAGCCATGGGATAAGAGCCAGGGAAGGCTGGTCAGCCAGGGTGGGGTACTGATTGTTCTGTCTGCTGGGACCTGGGCTCAGGACCCCCTGGATGGGCCCAGGACCCCCCGGGTAGGCTGCAGGTGCAGATGACTCCAGAGAGGGAGAATCTGCCTGGCAGGGGCAGCAGGTCCAGCGGAGGTTTTCTCCAGTGGGAAGGCCCTGCAGCGCTGCTCACCCTCCCCATCCTCCCCCTGCCTGCCCTCCCCACCTCCAGGCCCGGGGAGCCAGTTCATCCACGGATCCTCAGTGTCCCCTCCCCTTTATGAGACAGCAGCCACAGGCATTTTCCCCATGACCCCTCCACGAGTGGACCTTGCAAAGACCCGCCTGGGCTTCGGCCTGCTGGGCTTCTGAGAAACCCGCCCTGCCCCGGGCCCGGGCCGCTGCTGGACGAGGGAGAGGGCAGCCAGACCCCCCCCCCCCGCCCTCCCCACCAAAGGCCTCTGCAGCCCCCTGGGAAGACAGACAGCCACTCGGAGGGACAGCCGAGTCTCGTGGCTGGACGCGAGGACTGTCCCCGGGAGTAGCCCAATGTCCACCTACGGCCCCTGTTCCCGCTCCGGTCCCCGCCAGCCAGGCCCGGCTGACCCCACGGCCAGCTCGGGGCTCTCCCTGCTGAAGTGCGGGCCAGGGGAGGGGCAGCAGGTCCTCAGCTGGACCCCAGCTCGGCTGCGGCTCTCAGGCCCTGGCGCCCCCACGCCCTGTCATGGCGCTGCCTCCGCCGGTGAGAGCATGCCAGCCTCCGTGCGTGTGCGTGCGTGCGTACGGGTGCGTGTGCATGTGCACGTGTGCATGGGCGCGTGTGCATGGGTGCGCACGCAGGGGGGGATGCGAGTCCTGGGCGTGCACCCGCACACCGCACACCCCAGCCTCATGCCCCGGCCCCGGGCGTCGCACCTTCGGTCCCCGCGGGGCCCGGCGTGGGGTCCCCCGCAGGGGCGGCAAAGGACCGCCCGCCTCGTGGGGATAAGGAGCGAGGAGTCAGGGAGCAGCGTGTTCATGTTCCCAGTGACCTAACTTCCAGCGTCTTCCACAGCCACGCCCCCACCGTCCTAACGCCTAACCAAGGTGTCCTCTGAGGCCACACCCCCACGGCCTCACTAATGGTATCGCAGGCCACGCCCCCAGTGACCTGTGTCCTCTAAGGCCACGCCCCAACCTAGCCCCTCCGCCAGGCCGCACCACGGGAGCGCGGGCGGGGCGGGGCGGGACCCCTGTGCCGGGCGGCCCGCCCCCCATCAGCCCATCCACGCCCGCCTCCCCCACCCCCCCCACGCCCGTCCACGCCCCTCCCCCCCTCCCGCAGTTCCGCGGCCGCGCCAACCTGCACGTGTTCGAGGACTGGTGCGGGGGCTCCGTCCAGCAGCTGCGGAGGAACCTGCACTTCCCGCTGTACCCGCACGTGAGCCGCGGCCCCCCGCCCCCGCCTGTCCCCCCTCCCCTCCTCCCCCCTCCCACGCACAGTCACCTGACCCACGGGTGAGGGGCCCTGGCGCACAGAGCCCGGCCCCCCTCCCCTCCCCCCGCGGTGACGCCCCCTCCCCCCGCGCCCCTCCCCCCGCGGTGACGCCCCCTCCCCCCGCGCCCCTCCCCCGCGGTGCCGCCCCCTCCGCCTCCCCCTCCCCCCTCCCCCCGCGGTGACGTCCCCTCCCCCCGCTCCCCGTCCCCCGCGGTGCCGCCCCTCCCCCTCCCCCTCCCCCCCGCGGTGATGCCCCTCCCCCTCCCCTCCCTCCTCCCCCTCCCCCCCGCGGTGCCGCCCCTCCCTCCACTCCCCCTCCCCCCCGCGGTGACGCCCCTCCCCCTCCCCCTCCCCCCCGCTCCCCCTCCCCCCGCGGTGCCGCCCCCTCCCCCCGCTCCCCCTCCCCCCGCTGCGGTGACGCCCCCCCCTCCCCGCGCAGGTCCGCACCACCCTGAGCAAGCTGGCCGTCGCCCCCGGCTGGACCAACTACGGCCTCCGCGTGTTCGGCTACCTGCACCCCTTCACCGACGGTGACGCCCGCCGCCGAGACGGGGTGGGGGGGAGCGGAGGGCCCCCCACCTCCCCCGCCGCGGCCCTCACCCCGCCCCCTCCGCCAGGCCTCGTCCAGTTTGCCATTGCCGCGGACGACAACGCCGAGTTCTGGCTGAGCCGCAACGAGCAGGTGTCGGGCCTCCAGCTGCTGGCCAGCGTGGGCGAGGTGGGCGGGGCCGGCGTGGGCGAGGTGGGCGGGGCCGGCGTGGGCGAGGTGGGTGGGGCCGGCGTGGGCGAGGTGGGCGGGGCCGGCGTGGGCGAGGTGGGGGGCCGGCGTGGGCGAGGTGGGCGGGGGCCGGCGGGGGGCGAGGTGGGCGGGGCCGGCGTGGGCGAGGGGGGCGGGGCCGGCGGGGGCGAGGTGGGCGGGGGCCGGCGTGGGCGAGGTGGGCGGGGGCCGGCGTGGGCGAGGTGGGGGGGCCGGCGTGGGCGAGGTGGGCGGGGCCGGCGTGGGCGAGGGGGGGCTGGCGTGGGCGAGGTGGGCGGGGGGCGGCGTGGGCGAGGTGGACGGGGCCGGCGTGGGCGAGGTGGGCGGGGCCGGCGTGGGCGAGGTGGGCGGGCCGGCGTGGGCGAGGTGGGCGGGCCGGCGTGGGCGAGGGGGGGGCTGGCGTGGGCGAGGTGGGCGGGGGCGGCGTGGGCGAGGTGGACGGGGCCGGCGGGGGCGAGGTGGGCGGGGCCGGCGGGGGCGAGGTGGGCGGGGCCGGCGGGGGCGAGGTGGGCGGGGCCGGCGGGGGCGGGCGGGGAGGCGGGCGGCGTGGGCGGGTACCCGCTGTTCGGGGTTCGAGGCTGGCCCCGATGGCTGAGCAGGGGTGGGGTGGGGGGCTGGGGGGCTATGGCCTCCAGCAGAAGCCCAGGATCCCCCCACTCCACCCCTCCAGCACCCCGGCCCCGAGCTGCAAAACGGTAAACTGAGTCAGCGAGACCCCCACCCCCAAAAGGCTGCACGAACGGTCCCGTGTTCCCTGCTGAAGACCCGCGGCCTGGGGGCCGCACATGGCCCTCACCCCGCTGCCCTCCCGCTGCCCTCCCGCCGCGCCTGGCTCCGCCCCCCCACTGCGCTCGCTCACTCCCTCTCCCCTCCCCCGTCTCCCCTCCCCCCTCCCCCGTCTCCCCTCCCCCCTCCCCCCTCCCCCCCTCCGTCTCCCCGCCCCCCTCCCCCCTCCGTCTCCCCGCCCCCCTCCCCATCTCTAGACTGGAAAGGAGTGGACGGCCCCTGGCGAGTTCGGGAAGTTTCAGAGTCAGATTTCCAAGCCAGTGAGGTGAGTGCGGGGTGCGGGGTGCGGGGTGCGGGGCATGGGGTGCGGGGTGCGGACCGAGCCCCCGAGACTCCCCCCCTTTGTTTGTTGATCTTGGAAATGAGCGGGGAAGAGCCCGACCCCGCTTGCGAGTGGGAGCGGGGCGAGAGCGGGGCGGGAGCCTGGAGGGGAAGCCGGGCTTGGCGAGGGCCCGCGCCCCCCGCGCCGCCTGGTGGCGGGTGGAGGAAGCGCGCCGACCTCAGAGCTGGTGCGGGTAGCAAGACGCGCTGGTTTCAGGCGCCGGCTGATGGCCGGCAGAGGAAACGCACCGACCCCCTAGCTGGTGGTGAAATGCGCTGGTCTCAGAGCGCCACCTAGGGGCAGGGAGAGGAAACGCTCCCACCGCATAGCTGGTGGTGGGCAGGGAAGATGTGATCTCAGAGCACCATCTGGTGGCCGGCAGAGGAAACACCAACCTATAGCTGGTAGTGGGCAGGGGCGATGCGCTGGTGTCAGCGCCATCTGGCGGCGGGCAGGGGAGATGCGCTGGTGTCAGCGCCATCTGGCGGCGGGCAGGGGAGATGCGCTGGTGTCAGCGCCATCTGGCGGCAGGTAGGGGAGATGCGCTGGTGTCAGCGCCATCTGGCGGCGGGCAGGGGAGATGCGCTGGTGTCAGCGCCATCTGGCGGCGGGCAGGGGAGATGCGCTGGTGTCAGCGCCATCTGGTGGTAAGTAGAGGAAATGCTAGTGGCAGAGGAGATGCCGGTATCTCAGCGCTACCTGGTGGCAGATAGAGGAAACGCACCAACCTCATAGCTGGTGACGGGTAGCAAAATGCACTGGTCTCAACGCCTTCTGGTGGCCAGTAGAGGAAACACCAGTCTCAGAGCTGGTTGTGGGCGGGGGAGATGTGTTGATCTCAAAGCGCCACCTGGCGGCAGGGGGGACATGTGCTGGTCTCAGAGCGCCACCTGGCGGCAGGGGGGACATGTGCTGGTCTCAGAGCGCCACCTGGCGGCAGGGGGACATGTGCTGGTCTCAGAGCGCCACCTGGCGGCAGGGGGGACATGTGCTGGTCTCAGAGCGCCACCTGGCGGCAGGGGGGACATGTGCTGGTCTCAGAGCGCCACCTGGCGGCAGGGGGGACATGTGCTGGTCTCAGAGCGCCGCCGGGCGGCGGGCGGGGGATGCGCTGGTCTCAGAGCGCCGCCGGGCGGCGGGCGGGGGATGCGCTGGTCTCAGAGCGCCGGCGGGCGGCGGGCGGCGGGCGGCGGGCGGCGGGCGGCGGGCGGCGGGCGGGGGATGCGCTGGTCTCAGAGCGCCGGCGGGCGGCGGGCGGCGGGCGGCGGGCGGCGGGCGGCGGGCGGCGGGTGGGGGATGCGCTGGTTTGCCGGTCTCCGGCCGCGGCCACCCCTGCGCTGCCCGGTCCGGTCGCGGCCCTCGCCTCGGTGCCCGTTCCCAGCTGCCCTCCTCTCCGCCAGCCTGTCGGCCTCGCTCCGGTACTACTTCGAGCTGCTGCACAAGCAGAACGACGAGGGCACCGACCACGTGGAGATCGCGGTGCGTCCACGCCCGCAGCCCCGGTGCGGGTCTGGCCCGCGACCCTGCAACCCCGCAACCCC
Organism: Dipodomys spectabilis; assembly: GCF_019054845.1. Classification (NCBI taxonomy): domain Eukaryota; kingdom Metazoa; phylum Chordata; class Mammalia; order Rodentia; family Heteromyidae; genus Dipodomys; species Dipodomys spectabilis. The sequence goes on along the minus strand of NW_024871349.1, from coordinate 2,388 downwards.
AAGGCCCCGCGATCCCGCGACCCCGCAACCCCGCGACCCCAAGGCCCCACAGCCCCACCGCCCCGCAACCCCACAGCCCCGCAGCCCCACCACCTCGCAACCCCACAGCCCCACGACCCCAAGGCCCCGCGACCCGCGACCCCACGAGCCCAAGGCCCCACCACCCCACCACCCCACCACCCCACCACCCCGCAACCCCACAGCCCCACGACCCCCGCAACCCCACAGCCCCACAACCCTGCAACCCCGCCCCACCCTCTCTCCACCCTCTCTCCACCCTCTCTCCACCTGCAGTGGAGACGTCACGACACCGGGGCCCAGTTCACCATCATCGACTCCGCAGCACTGTCCCTCTTCACCAGTGAGTGCGGCATGCCTCCTGCCCCCCTGCCCCCTGCCTGCCCCCTGCCTGCCCCCCTGCCCCCCGCCTGCCCCCTGCCCCCGCCTGCCCCTGCCCCCGCCTGCCCCCTGCCCCCGCCTGCCCCTGCCCCGCCTGCCCCCTGCCCCGCCTGCCCCCGCCTGCCCCCTGCCCCCGCCTGCCCCCTGCCCCCGCCTGCCCCCGCCTGCCCCCTGCCCCCGCCTGCCCCCTGCCCCCTGCCCCCTGCCCCCGCCTGCCCCCTGCCTCCACCTGCCTGCCCTCCTGACCCCTGCCCCCGCCTGGCCCCGCCTGCCCCCTGCCCCCACCTGCCCCCTGCCCCCACCGGCCCCCTGCCCCACCTGCCCGCCCTCCTGACCCCTGCCCCCGCCTGCCCGCCCTCCTGACCCCTGTCCCCGCCTGCCCCCTGCCCCCACCTGCCCCCTGCCCCCACCTGCCCGCCCTCCTGACCCCTGCCCCCGCCGCCTGCCCCCTGCCCCCACCTGCCCCCTGCCCCCACCTGCCCGCCCTCCTGACCCCTGCCCCCGCCTGCCCGCCCTCCTGACCCCTGTCCCCGCCTGCCCGCCCTCCTGACCCCGCGCCTCACCCCCCCACCCCCTGCAGACGAGAGCGTGCTGAAGATGACGAGGTGGGCCACATCCCGCAGACGGCCGCCAGCCACGCGGGCCCCGCGCCGCGCGGGGACGAGCCACCCCCGGCCGACATGCTGCGGCCCGACCCGCGGGAACGCGCTGCACCGAGGTCGGTGGGGGGCGGGGGTCGCCCCTGCCCACCCCTGCCCAAGATGACCCCCGCCACCCCACCCCCCGCACCCAGGTTCCCGGGGTGACCCCTGCGCCCCGCCCCCCTGCGCCAGGTTCCCCAGGTGACCCCTACGCCCCCCCCCTGCGCCCAGGTTCCCCAGGGTGACCCCTGCGCCCTGCCCTCCGCGCCCAGGTTCCCCAGGGTGACCCCTGCGCCCCGCCCCCCTGCGCCCCGCCCCCCCCAACCAGGTTCCCCAGGGTGACCCCTGCGCCCCCCCTCAGGCCCAGGTTCCCCGGGTGACCCCTGCGCCCCGCCCCCCCAACCCAGGTTCCCCAGGGTGACCCCTGCGCCCCCCCTCAGCCCAGGTTCCCCAGGTGACCCCTGCGCCCCCCCCCGCGCCCAGGTTCCCCAGGGTGACCCCCTGCGCCCCGCCCCCCCAACCAGGTTCCCCCGGGTGACCCCTGCACCCAGCCCAGGTTCCCCGGGTGACCCCTGCGCCCCGCCCCCCCGCCCCTTCCGCCCTCCAGCCCCGCCCCTTCCGCCCCCAGTGCCCCTGGTCCCCAAGTCCCGGCTGCGCCACGTGCTGCCCGACTGTCCCTACAAGCCCAGCTACCTGGTGGACGGGCTGCCGCTGCGGCGCTACCAGGGCCTCCGCTTCGTGAGTGCGGGGGGGGGGGGGAGGCAGGGGGGGAGGGCGGCGGGGGGGAGGTGTCGCTCAGGAAGGAGAGGGGCCGGCCGATCCAGGGTGGCAAAGGGGGGGGGAAGGCCGTGGGGAGGAGACCATCGGGGGAGGCGGGGGGGGGCCGTGGGGGGGAGACCCATCGGGGGAGGCGGGGGGGGGGGGGCGCCGTGGGGGGGGAGACCATCGGGGGAGGCGGGGGGGCCGGAGACCATCCGGGGAGGCGGGGGGGTGGGGGGGGGGGGAGGAGGAGACCATCGGGGGAGGCAGGGGGGGGGAGGAGGAGACCATCGGGGGAGGCGGGGGGGGGGGGGAGGAGGAGACCATCGGGGGAGGCAGGGGGGGGGGAGGAGGAGACCATCGGGGGAGGCAGGGGGGGAGGAGGAGACCATCGGGGGAGGCGGGGGGGGGGGAGACCATCGGGAGAGGGGGGAGACCATGGGGGGGAGGACCATGGGGGGGAGACCGTGAGGGGGAGAGACCATCGGGGGAGGGGGGGAGACCATGAGGGGGGGAGACCATCGGGGGAGGCAGGGGGGGAGATCATGGGGGGGAGACCATCGGGGGAGGCGGGGGGGGGGGAGGCGGG